>NC_056748.1:370100264-370130264 GCF_019279795.1 Protopterus annectens | reverse complement strand
CAAGTGTTTAATGAAAACAATTGTGGAGTAACATAACAGAAAAAATAACAGTCCATAGGTGTATGACTACAACTATGAGTAAAGAAATTTAGAATGAAAAAATAATACACAGGTTGAATGTGCAGTATATTGAGTCTGAATCATCATTACATATAGTTACATGGATGCAGGTTAAGCACAAAAGTAACATGTTTGCAAATAAGATGGTTAACTGGCAAATATTTACATTACTCTCTGAAGAAAGTTGTGAAACATTTAGTGTTGAGTTGCATACTATTGACAGGGTAAGACATTGTAAGGAAGAGGTAGTCGACTGTTAACTATTCTTGTCAAAGCAGTGACAGGTGTAAATTTTGAGGTAAGATAACACCACCTATGTCCAATTTGGAAAATAAGTTATGTATCTGATTTGCAGGAATCTACTTCCTAAAGCTTCTTTCACTTAGAACTAGAATGAACTGTGGTATTTCATGTTTGAGGGAACCTTCAGCATTTGATCACATGCTGTATGGGACACCTTAAACAGGTAGTCTGTGGGAAGAGGTAGGAGAGGTAGCTGTTGTGCAGGAACTTGAATGTTATAGAATTGGAAAAGAGGCTCACACTTGGACTGGTACCCAGTTAGCATGATTTATGGTAATGCAGAGTTGCTGAAACTGAGAAGCTAACTAACCCATTCTACATATTTTATTTGTTGCTTTTGGGTTAAGTTGTGTATTTTGACCTGAGCTTAAACCTGCAAGGGAGTGCGTATTCTGATGTTGGAATCAGGACATTGATGGCAAAGGCTGTTCTTGATTCTGAATTAAGGTAATTTTTTTTTGTGGAGAAGCTAGCAATGACTTGTATTATTTGTCCACCATGAGCATGTGATTTTCCTGAAAGATAAATAAGGGTTACATCCAGAGTCCCAAATGTATCTGCAGGTGGACCTGTTTAATTATGGCTTTGTTGAAGTCTGTAATAGTAAAAGTATCATTGCATTTTATTTTTCTACAGTGAACAGTTGTTATTTTCTGTTATGATATTACCAGAAGGAGAGAGAGAGAAAAAGATAAATTGCTGGCTGTCACCCTGAGAAGGGGATGTGTCCTGGGCTGTCAGCATCAGCACTGCCTTGGCTGAGCATCTTGTGCTTGACTACACCCATCCAGCTCATATGAAGTAATCAGTACTGTCTCTTAATGAAGCCTTGGTGGTTGAAATCAGGATGAAGGTATCTGCTCCTTTGTTTTCCCTGAGTCAAAGAAGCCTCGCTGGCTGCAGCTGAGCAGACTTCTGTGGGTCTGCAAACATGGATGGCTGAAAGTTGGCCACACATGCAAGAGTGCACAACTGCTTATGTATGTACACACATGCATCCACATGTGCCACCAGACATTATGCAGGAGCTTGATGTAGGGGAGGGATGCACTTCTGAATCTTGAAATACTGAAATTTCGAATTTCAGTATCTCAAGACTAGAATACTGAATGTCCAGAAACATGAAAACTCAACACTGACATGCACAACATCGAAAAAAAACAGAATACAAGTTAAAATCTAACCCTCCCCCAGCATAAAAACAAGCACTAAGAAACTCGTAACAAATAACACTGCCATACATTTTTACAAGGGGGCAAGCTCCCTGCACCCCCCCCCCATACCCCCACTACTTATATATACCAACTCCGAGGTCGCACTAACACGAAAAAAATAACCAACCTACTTTTATACGCCCTACACTCCCATTGTACACTGTCATACCTATACCCACTCATAACACACACACACTACATGTGTACAAAAATCACCACTGTCAACACCAACACACACACACTTACTCTCGCCTACCTACCCCAACCTACTACTAACACATCTCAAAAAAATTACAAAATAACAAATGTCTACCAAAATCCCTTAAACAGTAACAACCTACCTGAATCTCCGCATGTAACTACACATCGGCAGCCATGTCTAAATCCCAGACCACACTGCACCTTAAAGAAACAGCAAATCTTAAAAAACACACCACAGCACAACTACCACAGGTTCAGTAAACTATGATGTCCTTCAAGAATGCAACTGCAGTCATAACATATGGGTTGCCCTGCCTCAGGCAGCCCTCGGTCGGCCGGATTCCAAAGTCTGGGTCCGACGTCGGCTGATGTCACATTTCTCTCAGACGTCAGAGCAGCTGGAGTACATAAGCATCAGCCGACGCCATTTTCCCCAGTCTTTCTTGCCGCACTGTGCCCGAAGCAGAAGCAGTTCGCAAGTGCCGGTCGGTCAGCTCCTGTATTCTTCGATTCCGAAGTCATCAAAAAAGCTAAGTACCCCGTTGGGGACCTTTTCTTGCCTCAGCCGATGTCAGAAATTACTGAAAAAGTTAACAGTTGTCTTTCTTGTGGTAAACAAATACCTCATAAGGATTTCCACTCTTACTGTCTTCCTTGCCTTGGCCCAGACCACGACGTCTCGGCCTGTGTAGCCTGTGCTCGCTTCAATAAGCGCACTCTCAGGTGCCGGGTGGAGTTCGCTGAAGATTTTTTCGGCGACAAATTTGCTTATACAATGCTGTCGGAACTTCCGACATCGCAAACTCCCAAGAAACGAAAAGACCGGGACCGACATCCTTGGCCCGCGTCTACCACCGACTCCACGCCAAAGCCTACCGCGAGTGCTCCGGTTCCCCCTGAGACGGTTATTCCACCGCTCCGAACCGAAGACACCGCATTACCGATGACTCCGATTCCGGATACCACTCCGCCAGTTATAGATTTTCCTCCGGATACTGAAACCGAGGAAATGCCCGAGACCATTGCTGTAGATAAGGTCACTCCTGCACGTGGAGCTGCCAGGCCTCCTATGGCCATGTCTATTAAGGCCTACACTAGGGCTAAGGCAGCCAGCAAGACCAAGCATCTTACTGCTAAAGCCTTACCTCAGCCTACTCCATTGACACAAATCTTGACTATGGCTGCTGACTTAATTTCTATGATTAGAGGTTCACAGGCCCATCCTGAGAGAGGATCCCAGCCGCCTTCTGATAAAAGGCCCCGGGTTGAACCCTCTGACCCTATCCCTTCAGATGAAGATTCTGAGGACTCTGTTCACTCCGATGGCCAGGAAGAACTCTTCCAGACCTATGAGGACTCGGATGCAGGGGATTCCATCCTCTCGGCCTCCCCTCCCGAGGATATTTCTTTTGGAGAAGTTCTGCATACCATGAGGGAACATTTCAAGTGGCAAGGCCAGGAATATTCTGATTCCAGAAAGCGCCTTCGAACTTTCCTTAAAAAGCCCCAGCACAGGCCCTTAGCTATTCCTCCTGTGCTTGATGTTTTGGATGATTTATATTCTGACTCCAGTGTTACCCCTGATTCTCTCCCTCCTGCTCCAGCCAAGCCAGACAGGTATTACAGGGTCCCAGAAACACATTCCCATTTATTCAGGGCCCATACTGCTGATTTGGAAACAATTTCTCAGGGATCTAAAGGTGTTTCAGCTTCCACCTCTAAAAATCCTTTGCCCTCCAACAGGGAAGTTAGGGCATTAGAGAGATGGGGGGAAAAAGGTCTACACCTCCACTACTTTATCTATGAGAGCTTTGAATTGCCTTTTTCATATGTTACAATATCAGGATTTCCTGTTAGAAGATTTACAGAAAACATTGGCCTCTCCTGATCCTTTAGACAGGAAGTCTTTGCAGGAAGCTGTACATAACTCTCAGCAAGTAAGCAATCACTTCCTGCAGTGTGGATATGATGCACTGGAAGCTTCATGTAGGGCAGCTATGACAGGGGCAGTCATTCGTAGACATGCATGGTTAAAAGATCAACCTCTACCAGATCATGTTAAGGCAAAACTTCTGGATGCACCCTTGGAAAAGAACAAGCTTTTTGGTGCTAATGCTAAGGACGTGCTAAAGTCCATCGAGGAAAAAGCAAAATCAGTTCAGACGGTGAAAGATTTCCTCCAGGTTCAGCCTCCCAGATTCAGTAGGAATTGGCTTTCAAAAAACTGGTCCTTTCCTAATCCTGAAAAATTTCAAAGGGGTAAAAACAGACGTGGCCGAGGAAGAGGACAATACAGAGGTCCTTACAGGGGACGACAATGGCAGCCAGCAAACCAAAGAAGTGACACAGGGGTTTCACCTGCCCCACAGCCACAATCTCAATGACTTTCCTCTACTTCCGCCTACCAAGGGACAAAAAGAAGCTCCCTTGGGCGGAAAATTATCTCTGTTTGCAGACAATTGGCACAGATTGACAAAGGACAAATGGATTTTGGACATTATAGACCGAGGTTACAGGTTCCATTTTCATACCTTACCAAGAAAACAAGGCATGCCAAACCTACCACAAAACCAGAGGGCAGAGGCTATCAAGCAAATCTCTCTGCTGGCTTGGATAAAAGCAATAGAAAGAGTTCCACAACAAGAACAAGGCCAGGGGTTTTACTCAAGACTGTTCCTTGTTCCAAGAAAAGAATCTCAATGGAGACCAATACTGGATTTGTCCACATTAAACACCTTTCTCATAGTACCAAAGTTCAAAATGCAGACTCTACAGCAACTCCTTCCCATGCTGGGCAAGGGGTCTTGGCTGATTACTCTGGACCTCAAGGAGGCATACCTGCATGTCCCTATCAGACACAGTTGCAGAAGATACCTCATATTTCTTGCAGGGCCAGAGCATTATCAATTCTCAGCATTACCATTTGGCTTATCTACTGCGCCCAGAGTATTCACAAAATGCCTGGCTTCAGTAATTGCTCATTGCAGGCTCCAGGGGATCCAAATTTACCCGTACCTGGACGACTGCCTCATACAAGCGGACAACAAATTGATGTTGACAAAAAACTTGGACTATGTCATACGATTACTTCAGGCTCTGGGATACACAGTCAACTTCCAAAAGTCAAGACTTCAACCATCCCAGCAAATAATCTTCTTAGGAGCCAAATTAGACACAGCCTCTCAAATGGCTTACCTGACAGAAGACAAGCAAGAGAAGTTAACTCATTATTTCAAAGGTTTGGCAAAGCTCACCCAGATGACTGCAAGGAGATTCCTACAGGCCCTGGGTTACATGGCATCCTGCATTCTCCTGGTTCCATTAGCAAGACTACACATGAGAAAGCTTCAATGGTACCTAAAAAGCCTATGGTCTCAGCACAGCAACAACTTAGAGACAACCATACCGCTCATTCCATGCTTACAAAAGGAATTTCTATGGTGGGCCTCGGTAAGCCAGGCAAACACAAGTATGTCATTCAAAAAACCACAGCTAACACAGACCATGACCACAGACGCCTCAGACCTTGGATGGGGGGCGCACATGGAAGGCAGGTGCATACAAGGACAATGGCCTCCAAAGGAAACACATCTGCATATAAACCAAAAGGAAATGCTGGCAGTAATGCATGCCATCGAGGCCTTTCGACCACAACTTCAGCAAGGCCATTTACTGATAAGGACATACAACACCACTGTGATGTGGTATATAAACAAGCAAGGGGGCACCCATTCTTACCCCCTTTGCAGACTGACAATGAATCTTTGGGAAAAATCACTGAGCCTAAACATACAGTTACAATCCCAGTTTGTTCTAGGCAAAGACAATGTGCTGGCGGACAGCCTAAGCAGGAATTTCACAGACCCACACGAGTGGAGGTTACATCCGAAGATCTTCACACAACTCACTTCAACATGGGGCAGGCCAGAAGTAGACCTATTTGCCTCTCACCTCAACCATCATCTACAAAAATTCTGCTCAAGGACATACCATCCACAAGCTTGGAAAATAGATGCTCTCTCATTCAACTGGAACTTCCTAAAAATCTATGCATTCCCACCTCTGCCACTGATGACCTCAGTATTACTAAAGATCAAAGCAGAGAGACCCAAGGGGATTTTAATAGCTCCGGACTGGCCAAGACAACACTGGTATCCACTACTACGGAGCATATGTCACACCAAGAAGTGGGCCCTTCCCCAATGGCCCCTACTTTTGACTCAACACAACTTCAAAACAGTGCATCCAAACCTTCAGACACTGCAGCTAACAGCCTGGGAGATCCCATGAATAACCTTAACCTATCTCTCTCCGAGGAAGTTCAGCGGATATTAACAGAGGCTCGGAGACCATCCACCAGAAAGGTTTACTTAGCAAAATGGAAGAGGTTCAGCATTTGGAATACCAGCAAGGGACATGATGCATCATTATTGAACATCCCACTCATCCTGGAATATTTGGCAGATATGCTAAAGAATGGACTCTCATATTCTTCCATAAAGATACATGCTTCAGCTATTTCAGCTAGATATAACACTGATCCGCCTGTCTTTTCTCATCCTTTGCTAAGGCAATTCCTCAGGGGAATCGAGAACATTAAGCCACCAAGAAAGGCTCCAGTGCCAGCCTGGGACCTCAACTTTGTCCTAGAAAAACTGACTCTACCTCCATTTGAGCCAGCAGCTTCAGTCGACTTGCAAATTCTCTCATGGAAGACAGCTTTCCTGTTGGCAATTACCTCAGCAAGAAGGGTTTTGGAACTACAGGACCTAATGGCAATACCACCGTTCATAATCTTCCACAGAGACAGGGTCTCATTAAGGACCAACCCTACTTTTATGCCAAAGGTGGTATCTAGGGTTTCTTTAAATCAAGCTATTCATCTGCCTGCTTTCTTCCCCAATCCTGAGAATAAGGGGGGAAGACTGTTACATACCTTGGACATTCACAGACAACTTCGATACTACCTGGACAGAACTAAGACCAGTAGGAAGTCTGAACAGCTTTTTGTAGCTTACGCCCCTGCAGTCCAAGGAAAAGCAGTTTCAAAACAGACTATTTCAAAATGGATTGGACATTGCATCAGATTCTGTTATTCCTTTCATGGAAAGACTGTCCCAGCCAATGTCAGACCACATTCCACCAGAGCTACAGCCACCTCTACAGCATTCTTAAGAGGGGTGCCTACTAAGGACATTCTAGAAGCTGCTACATGGAGCTCCGTGCATACATTCTCCAAACACTACAATCTCCCTCTATACTCCAGATCCAGAGCAGGCTTTGCTTCGGCAGTCCTGCAGGGTTTGATTGCCACACCATCTTTTTCCTAGAGCATTCCTCCTCCCCAGCTAAGCTGTGGTATTCTACCCATATGTTATGACTGCAGTTGCATTCTTGAAGGACATAGTACAGTTTTGTACCTACCATAAATGTAGATGTCCGATAGATATGCAACTGCAGTCGGATTTTCCCTCCCTCCATACCCCTCTATGCCTAGGGTCCACTCCTATCCCTGTTTCTCTTAGCTGGGGATATCTGTTATGGTGTATCTGTTTATTGCTCATTTATTTGTCTGGAATCCTGTTTTTGTCTTCCAATTTGATTACAGCCTTCCTTGGAGGGCACCTGGCATCTGGGGCAAGAAACACTGAAGAAAATGGTGTCGGCTGATGCTTATGTACTCCAGCCGCTCTGACGTCGGAGAGAAATGCGACATCAGCTGACATCGGACCCAGACTTTGGAATCCGGCCGACCGAGGGCTGCCTGAGGCAGGACAACCCATATGTTATGACTGCAGTTGCATATCTATCGGACATCTACATTTATGGTAGGTACAAAACTGTACTTTTCGTCAAAATGCAGTTTCAAATAACTGCACATTTGGTATTCTGGTCTCAGGATACTGAAGTTCAAAATTTCAATATTTCAAGATTCAGAAGTGGACCCGTAGGGGAGTCATCCTCATACTTGGCTTCCCCTTGGGAAGCATATTCTGAAGATCCATTTGTTCTTGTAGCTGAAACAGACAAGGATATGAAGACCTACCCTTCCCTGTACCTCCCCTCCAAGTAATCCCCTGATGTTCTTCATCTCACATTGCTGCAGTCCTAACACTTGGGTAGTCCGCTGTCCCTCGGTCGGCCCGAATATCAGAGTATAAGGCTGACGTCGGTCAAGGCGCATTTGACTGACATCAGAACGTCAGGGTACAAATGCGCATGACCGACGTCATATCCTCGGTCTTTTTTGCCGCATGGTCCGATGCAGAAGCAGTGTTGCAAGTGCCGTTCGGCGTTCTGAAATTTTTCGAATTCGGAGTTTCAGACCGAAGTCAGAGTTGGTTAAGTACCCCGTTGGGGAATATTTTGGTTTTTTCTTGCCTCAGTGGTTTACGGATGTCAGAAAAAGTGAATAACTGTATTTCTTGTGGGAAACAGATACCGCATAGGGATTACCATAATTTGTGTATACCTTGTTTGGGACCTGAGCACGACATTGTTGGGTGTCGCTTTTGTGCTAGGTTCAATAAGCGCACTATAAAGCGTAGGTTGGATTGTGCCAGGTTGGTCTTTGGGAAGCGGTGCAATTACAATATGCCGTCGGATGGTCCGGCGCCCGCTTCCTCAAAGAAGCGCAAGGACAAGGCAGTCAAACCTAGGTTAGAGGAGTCGTCCGAACGGACGCCGGTTCTTTAGAGGCGTCAGTGGAACCGGTGGTTCTGACGGAGGCCTCTCTGGAGTCCCAGGGAGAAACTTTGATTTTACAGGATGTGGCCTCCCAGGAGGCAGGTCAGGCTGTAGGGGCTTCTCAGATAACTGTACTCCCCTCCCTTCCTAAGGGGTCTAGGCCCTCTCTTTCTGCTTCCAAGGCTTCTCCTAGAGGCAGGTCTAGTTTAGCTTCTGTGGGTGTCACCCCTAGTTCTTCAGGTTCTGTGCCCAAGAAGCACATGCTTAAAATGGCAGAAGATTTAATTACTTTAATTAGAGGCTCTATGCCCCCTCCTGATAAGAGGCCTAGGATGGAACCAGTGTTGGGGATTATGAGCAGGCTTGGATGTGTCTGAGTCTTGACTGAAGACTTGCAGGAGTATTCTCATTATTCTGATTCTGATGTGGATGATTCTACTCCTTCTGCTTCTCCTCCTGAGGATTTTTCTTTTTCAGAGACCCTTCATTCCATGAGAGAGCATTTTAAATGGGAAGGTCAGGACTTCTCTGATTCCAGGAAAAGGCTTAGGGAATTTTTGTTTTTGCCCCAGCATAGGCCTTTGGCTATACCTCCTGTTCTGAATGTGGTGGAAGATGTGTTTGCAGAGGCTTCTCTTAATCCTGATTCTTTGCCTCCTGCTCCTGTTAAACCAGATAGGTATTACAGGGTGCCTGAAGCTCATAAGTATATTTTTAAGAGTCCTAGGGCAGACCCAGAAACTGTTAGCCAGGGGCCTAAGGGTGTTAAGGCTTCTGTTGTCAAGAATCCGGTTCCTGCAGATAAAGAGGCCAGGGCCTTGGATAGATGGGGAAAGAAAGTTTATACTTCTTCCACTCTAGCCATGAGAGCTTTGAATTGCCAGTTTCACATGTTGAAATATCAAAATTATCTCCTTTCACAGTTGAAATCTAAGGTTGATGCTCTGGCGGAAGGTATTGATTGTAAAGAGTTACAAGATTTAGTGCATGTTTCTGAACAGGTGGGTAAGCATTCTTTGCAATGTGGTTTTGATGCTGTACAGGCCTCGTCTAGGGTGGCTGCCACTGGGTCAGTTCTTCGCAGGCATGCCTGGCTGAGGGATCAAAATTTATCTGACCATGTTAAAACTAGGATTTTGGATGCCCCTTTGCAGTCTGATGTCTTGTTTGGTTCTCCTGTTGAGGTAGTTTTAAAGAAAATGGAAGACAAGGCTAAGTCTATGCAGACTGTTAAAGATTTTTTGCAGGTTCAGCCTCCAAAGTTTAGTAGAAATTGGCCTACTAAGGGGTGGACGTATCCTTCTTATGATTCCCAGTCTAGGGGTAGATCTAGACGTGGCAGGGGCAGAGGTCAGGGCTCTTTCAGGCCTAGAACAGGGAGTTCTCCTGCACAGTCTTCGGGTGAGGGCAGGGGTCAGTCCTTTCGTAAACAGACCCAATGACCTACCTTTTCAGCTGCCAGAACCTTCTCGCCTGGCAGCACCTTTGGGAGGAAGGTTAGCACTTTTCAAAGAAAATTGGAGTTTGATTACCCAAGACAGATGGGTATTGGATATCATACATCACGGTTACAGGTTTTATTTCCATACCTTGCCTCCTTTCAAAGGCATGCCAGACATTCCTCCTCAACAAAGAATAGAGGCTCACAAGCAAATTTCTCTGTTACTCCAAATAGGGGCCATACAGCCGGTTCCTATGCCAGAAAGGGGCCTAGGATTTTATTCTCGCCTGTTCCTTGTACCAAAAAGGGAACACGTGGAGACCAATTTTGGATTTATCTATCCTCAACACTTATCTGGACATTCCCAAGTTCAAAATGTTGACGTTACAACAGCTTTTACCTCTGCTGGGCAAGGATCACTGGATGGTAACTTTGGATCTCAAGGAGGCTTACCTTCATGTTCCTATCAGGCTAAGTTGCAGGAAGTATCTGCGTTTTCGGACTGGGACTTCTCACTATCAGTTCTCTGCATTGCCCTTTGGCTTATCTACTGCCCAGAGTATTTCGAAAGTTCTGGCTCCAGTGATAGCTTTCTTCAGGCTGAAAGGAATACAAATCTATCCTTATTTGGACGATTGCCTGATTCTGGCTCAAGGAAGGGACGAGCTTCTTCGTCATTTGGAATATGTGATAGCAGTGCTAAGATGCCTGGGGTATTCTGTGAGCGAAATAAAGTCCAGTCTAGTACCCTCTCAAGACATGTGCTTTCTGGGTGTAAGACTGAATACAGCATCCCAGATGGCCTTTCTAACCCCGGACAAACAAAAGAATCTTTCCCTTTACTTCCATCATCTATCTCTTCAGTCCGGGCTGACTGCAAGGACAGTCCTTCAAGCCTTAGGGTTCATGGCATCTTGTATTCTGGTGCTTCCCAATGCCAAACTGCATATGAGGAAGTTGCAATGGTATCTCAAAATGTATGGACACAGCACTGCCAGGATCTGGACACTGTCATTCCAATAATACCTTGCATTCAAAAGGAATTTTGTGGTGGGCTCAGGAATGTCACCTAAACAAGGGACTCTCTGTGACCCGGCCAGAGGCGAGTCAAATTTTAACGACAGATGCCTCGGACAAAGCTTGGGGAGCTCATCTAAGCGCAAAGTGGACACAAGACAAGTGGCCTGTCAGACTACAGCATCTACATATCAACTTGAAGGAGATGTTAGCAGTCCAGTTTGCATTAATAGCTTTCAAGGATTTACTTCTTCCAGGGCAGGTGTTGATTCAAACAGACAACACAACTGTCATGTGGTACATCAACAAGCAAGGGGAACACATTCTTATCCTCTATGCAGGCAAGCAATGATTTTGTGGGAGACTGCTCTCAGTTTACAACTAAGTCTTCAGGCAAGGTTTCTGCCGGGAGCACAGAACTCCTTAGCAGATGTGTTAAGCAGACAAATCATGGATCCCCACGAGTGGAAACTGGATCTTCATGTATTTCAGAAATTGACAGTGTCCTGTGGAACTCCAGACATAGATCTGTTCGCTTCTCCACTAAACCACCAGCTGCCAAAGTTTTGCACAAAGAGGTTTCATCCCACAGCTTGGAAAGTGGATGCTCTTTCTTTCAGTTGGAAAAATCTTCATGTGTATGCCTTTCCACCTCTGCCTCTCCTCCCAAAGGTACTTCTGAAGGTCAGACAGGACAAGCCAAGGATGATTTTGATAGCTCCAGATTGGCCTCGACAGCACTGGTACCCATTACTGAGAAGTCTAGTACGGAAGCCTCCATGGCCTTTGCCTTTGATTCCACATCTGTTGTCCCAGGAGGACAGTCATTTGCTCAATGTCAAACTTCACTCTCTTCACCTAACAGCCTGGCATATTCTGTTTTAAACCATAGAGGGTCTCAACTTCCACAACAAGTTTTGAATGTGATTTTGGAAGCTAGAAGGCCTAGTACAAGGAAAGTGTACGCAGATAAATGGAAGAGATTTTTGTTTTGGAGTGCAGCTAAGGATTTGGATGTTTCTGAGCCTGATTTAAGTGTGGCTCTTCAATATCTTACTGAGTTGTTAGACAAAGGTTTGTCCTTCTCTTCTATTAAGATTCATGCTGCAGCAATTTCAGCTCACTACGACTGTGACCCACCATTGTTTTCTCATCCTTTGTTCAAGCAATTTCTTAGAGGGGCTAAGAATATAAGACCCCCACGAAGGGCTCCTACTCCTGCTTGGGATCTCAATTTTGTGTTGGAGAAACTCACTCTACAACCTTTTGAGCCTGCAGCTACTGCTGAGTTGAAATATTTGTCATGGAAGACTGCTTTTTGTTGGCCATTACCTCTGCAAGAAGGGTTTCTGAATTGCAGGCCCTTATGGCAGTTGAGCCTTTCTTAATTTTCCATAAGGATAGGGTATCTTTACGTACTAATCCTTCCTTTATGCCTAAAGTGGTTTCTAGTGTGGCTTTAAACCAAACTATTCATTTGCCTACTTTTTATGCAAATCCCCAAAATAAAGGGAAAAGATTTTGCACACTTTAGATGTACACAGGCAGTTGCGATATTATTTGGACAGAACTAAAGGGTTCAGACAATCTCAGCAGTTATTAGTTTCTTTTGCTTTGTGCTCTCAGGGCAAGCCCGTGTCAAAACAAACTATTTCTAAGTGGATTGGATTTTGCATTGCTTTCTGTTATTCCCATCATGGCAAAGAGATTCCAGCTGGGATTAGGCCTCATTCCACTAGGGCTACTGCCACTTCAACAGCTTTTTTGAATGTGGTGGCAACTAAGGATATTTTGGAGGTAGCCACTTGGAGTTCAGTGCATACCTTCTCTAGGCATTACCACCTTCCATTGTACTCTAAATCCAGGGCTGGTTTTGCCACTGCTGTGTTGCAGGGCATTTTGGCGGCTCCTGCTTCATTATAGTTTAGCCATCCTCCCTTACCTCTGCTTTGGGATTCTACCCAAGTGTTAGGACTGCAGCAATGTGAGATGAAGAACATAGTACAGTTTTGTACCTACCATAAATGTAGATGTTCGAAGATCCACATTGCTGCAGTCCAATTTACCCTCCCTCCTTCCCCTCTGTAGTTTGAGGTGGTTGTGTGGGTTGGGTTATCCATCTGAGGTATATTGTGTATATTGTATATATTGTACATATTTTTGGTGTTAGGCTGGTTGGTTGTTTAGTTGTTGTCTATGGGTTTTGACCTTTCTTTTTAGGGTCTTCTGACATCTGGGGCAAGAAAAGACTGAGGATATGATGTCGGTCATGCGCATTTGTACCCTGACGTTCTGATGTCAGTCAAATGCGCCTTGACCGGCGTCAGCCTTATACTCTGATATTCGGGCCGACCGAGGGACAGCGGACTACCCAAGTGTTAGGACTGCAGCAATGTGGATCTTCGAACATCTACATTTATGGTAGGTACAAAACTGTACTTTTGGGAAGACTCTTGGGTTTTGAAATTGACCACAGTGAAGCACCATTGATCCTCTGCCTTCTGTCTAGTTCCAGCTCTGGAGAAGCTGGTATAGCTGCCTAATTATGGGGTCAAAAAGTATCTGGATTTAGACCTTCCTGATGCTTTCCTCAGTGAACTTTTATACTGCTCACTTTAACTTTGATTGCTTTGATACTATTGTCTAGGCAGAAGGCTCACTATGTTCTTGCTTTGAATATCATGTCTCAGATTTCCTCCATCAAGGATTGGGCATCCTGGATGGTCTCTTCCAATGTGACATTCATTTTGGGAAAGAATCGTAAGACTAGTCAAAGACTTACAAAAGAAGAAATGGGCACTGACCATTGTGAAGGCTTTCAGGGATGCTCCCAGCTACCTTCTGTTTTGGTAGGCCTCCCCAGTACTCTGAGAAGATGCTTCTTGTAGACTGAGAATGGACCACAATGTTATGCCCCAAGTCTCCTTGAAGGATCATTTCATGATTACAGCAGTCAGTGTTGGCTACCCTGTCAAATCACTCAAGATAAGCCATTTGCCTGAGTTTGTCCCAACTGGAATAGCAATTGTGAACCTTTGGATTTTGGTATTGTCATTGATAGCTAAATCTTGGACATTTTTGTCCATCTTCTTGAATGATCTCCACTCTATCAGGAGTCTCTGTAGCTCATGTAACAGGCTCTGCTCATCCCAGTTGCCTAGGGCCTGTTGGCTGGTGGGGCTGCCACAACATTTAATTTTTAATAAAAAAAAATACATGTCTGTTTTTTAATAATGTTATTCTTTAGGAACACACACTGCATCTGTGTGTTGACTCATGAACTTCCACGTTCCTGAGAAGTCGCATCATCGACTCGCTCGTAGTTTTGTTGTTGCTGATTCTTCTTTACTGCATGCTCAGAATGTAAAGTAGCTTAGGTTACTGTCTTCTTCAGACGAAAAGGACATTCATTCTGGGGACATATCTGCCTTTTGATAAGGAGTGTGTGTGTGTGTGTATGCATGTACCCATGTGTAACTAACCTGCCATTCCTATCTAGGGCGTTTTAAGTAATTTGCTGAGGCTCAAAATCCTGTACCTTGTTATAGGAAATAACCTGAATCCTCTGCATTACCTAACAGACTACTTAAGAGTTTCAGTGCATTTTTCAAGGAATTGTGAGTTTCAAGAGAAGAGAAGTTTACTGTTGCTCATGCTAAGTCCGTGTTCAATGTGCAACTGTTGTCCTTAGCAAATGGCCATCAGTGCTTGTGCTGTACAGTTTTATTATTCCAGGATCTTCCTGGTTTCTTGAAAGGAGGGCACTTGGAGACCTATTCTGGATCTATCCCTGCTCAGTACCTTTCTCAAAGTCCCGTGTTTTCAGATGCTTACTCTTCAAACTCTGTTTCTTCTTTTACTAAGCCAGGCTTTTCTGGTGTCCTTGGATCTGAAGGATGCTTACCTTCATATCCCTATTCAACCTATTTTCAAGACGTTTTTACATTTCTCTATTTCTTCCTTTCATTTTCAGTTATCTGCATTGATTTTGGCCTCTCTACTACCCCAAATGTATTCACAAAATGCCTAGGCCCTGTGATTGCTTTCTGCAGTTTCTAAGGCATTTACATTTTTCCTTATCTACACAATCTGTTGCTTCAGGCACTTTTTCCCAGTCACCTGTTACAGGATCAGGAGTACACCATCTCTCGTCTTCAAAGTCTGGGGTTCACTAGCAACTTCCAAAAGTTTGTCCTGACTCCCTCTCGGGATCATGTGCATCTGGGATGCAAGATTCATATAATGCCAGTGTCAGCCTCTCTTCTACCTCCAAATGTTTTGTCATTGGCAGCCTTCTTTCAGTCTCTTATTCTTCTTACTGCCATTCCAGCCACAGAGAGTTTCGTCAGACCCTGGGATTCATGACGTCTTTTTTTCCAGTGCTCCCTCTTGCCAGACTGTACATGTGGAAGCTTCAGTGGTACTTCAGGTCAGTTTGGCTGCAGCATTGCCACCCTCTGGATATCAGTGTACCTCTCCTTCCCTGCCTAAAGAAGGAATTCAAGTGGTGGATTCAACAGTTTGCTCTCAATCTTTCATGGCCCTTTCAGCCTGCAGTCCCTTCCCAAGAACTGTTCATAGATGCCTCATACATGGGGTGGGTGGCTTCATGTGGTCACCTGAAAGTTCAGGGTCTCTGCCCCCCCATCAGAAGTCAAACCATATCAGCATCAAAGAGATGAAAGTTCTGATTCTGAGCTTTCACACTTTTCACCCCCCCATGTTCTTTCCAGGCCTCTTGAAGGTGTACACAGACAACACTACAGTAATGGAGTATGTCAACAAGCAGGGAGGCACAAAAATCTTACCTCCTCTGCACAGTGACATTTCAGGCTTGGGAGGTGGTGCTCAGTTATCAGTTAACTCTTCAGGCAGTATATATTCCTTCAGAGCACAATCTAGTGGCAGACTCTCTGAGCAGGTCCAAAACACAGGCTCATGAATGGATGCTTCACAGGGACATGTTTCTGAACATTGCCCAGCAGTTGTGTATTCCTCAGATAAGCCGTTTTGCTTTCCCTTTGAAAAGGCAGGTCCCTCTGTTCTGTTCAGTTCCAGAGTGCTATGCCATCTGGTGTGGAAGTTGGACACCCTTTCTTTTCCTTGGAAGGAGATATTTGTTTGTTTTCCCTCCTCTTCTTCTCCTTCCAAGAGTCCTGCAGAAGAATCAATTGGACTCCTCAACAGTCTTGCTAGTAATTCCCTTTTGCCCAAGACAGCACGAGATCCCCTTCCTAATGTATCTGGCCTGGGGCAGTTACCACAAGCTACCTCACCAGTTGGACCTCCTCACACAGGACAAGGGGTCTGTCATCCATTCGCATTTGTTCACTCTTCAGCTGACAGGGTTTTGATTTCTTTCAGTCACCTCTTTTCTGAAGGCATGCTCGGGCTTTTACATGTGGCAAGGAAACCTGCAAACAGAAAATCTTGTATATCCAAATGGAAAAGATTTCTTGTATGGTGCCATGCTCAAAACCAGGACACTTTTTCAGTGAGAGGTCCCTTTGGTCCTCCGTTATTTGGGTAAGTTGCTCCAGTTTGGCTTGACCTATTCTTCTGCTAAGGCCGATTTGTCAGCCATTTCTGCTTGTATGCCCTTGAATCCTCCCTTGGCTTCTCATTTTCATTTCAAACTATTTCTTAAAGGCTTCCTACATCTTGGGCCGCCAAAGAAATTTCTTCCTTCTCCTTGGGACTTTAATTTTGTTTTGGAAAAAAAATTATTCAGTCTCCTTTTGAGTCTGCAGATTCTGCTTCTTTGCAATATTGTATCTTGAAAACTGTTTTGTTGCTGGCTCTTACTTCTGCTCAGCGGGTAGTTTCTGAGCTCCAGGCCCTTATGTCCATTCCTTCTTTTTGATTTTTCACAGGAACATGGTGCCCTTTCATACTAGTCCTTTTTTATGCCAAAGATAGTAAATGAGTTGTAATTGAATAAGTCAGTACAACTTCCTTCCTTTTTCCTTCTCCTCTGTCTGCTAGTGAGAAGGTGTTGTATAACTTGGATTTGCACAGACTACTCAGATATTGTTTGGATAAAACTTACCATTCACAGATCTGATCAGCTTTTTGTTTCTTTTCATCTCAGGACATTGGGTTTGGCTGTCTACACAAACCATCTCCTCCTGGATATCTAAAGCCATTTCTTCTTCTTATTCTTTTTCATTTAAAATCTTTTGCCTACTTCTCTTAGACCTCATTCCACTAGGACAGTTGCCTCTTCTGGTGTTTTCTTCAATGAGTTGGACACCAGTTCTATCCTTGAAGCTGATACTTGGTCTTCAGTGCATACCTTTACTAAGCATTATAAATTGGATGTGGTTTCTCAGGCCAGAGCAGGTTTTGCTAGAACCATTTTATGTGGGCTTGTTGAGGGCTCTTCTCAGCATTCTGCCTCCCTTTCTGTTTCTTAAGCTATTTTTACTCTCCGTATAGTTAAGAGTACTGCAACAATGATATAGAAGGACATTTGTGTAAATTCTTACCATAACAGTAGATATCCTTCTCTTCACTGTTGCAGTATTCATTCCCTCACCCCAACCTCCCCTCTTGTTTTTTCTGGTTTTTGTTTGGGATTCCCTTCTGACTGAAAGTCATCTTCTTCTTCTGCATTTTCTCCTTCTGGATGCATGTGCATGGACTCCTTTGTCCTATGGAGACTGTTCTCTACTGGGGCAATTCATTTCTGGGTATCTGCGTCCATGCATCACTTTTGAGCCCTACATCCTGTATGGGAATTGTGTGTGACATACGGTGCATACAAGATTAAAAGGCTGTGGTATATTGGCCAAACGTTGGGCTGCCCTGGGTGGGGGGGTCCCTATAATAAAGAATACTGCAGCAGTAACAAGAAGGACATCTACTATTATGTTAAGATTTTACACAACTGCACTTTTCATTCCAAGGCTTAGGTGATTCTTTTAAACTCTGCTCCTGCTGAACTGTCCAGCATGAGTTTTCAGGAATGTGAGAATCCTTTGGCTGCTTTATGGGTTGGGCTTCTAAACCTTTGCCTTTTATCACCTTCCAACTTCAACCTACCAAGGAGGTTTAATATTTCACTACTTAGGATGCTTTCCTATATTCATCCAATGCTGGAGGCCTACAAAGCCAGATGTAGCCGATACTCACATTATATATTCATCTGAGAGATAGTCAAGAACAGTGAATGCTTATTACCCTTCTTCCATCCCCTGTGTCATAATAAGCCTTCCCATCCAGTATCTGTGGAGAGATTTTCCTTTGAGTTGGGCAAGTATATAATTTTCTCAATATTTTTGTATGCGTATATCTTTCAGGCTACACCTGTTTAATGCATGTGGATTGAACTGAGAAGTGTAGAGTGCCTTCGTCTTCTGGTGCTTGATGTCATGACTTGGGCTGCCGGGATGCTGACTGATCCCTGAGTGCAGATGTGGAAGAGATTTCATAAGTTTACCAAGTTGGGGATATTTGAAAAGTAACTCCCATCAGTGTTAAGTTCCGCAAAAGGTCTTCTCTTAGATAAGCTGATATAGTGGTAGATAGGTTTCTTCCCTGCTTCCATCTTAAGACTGCATGGATTGGTAATGTACGGCCCTTTCAGAGTTGGGTGCTCTGCCTACTAATTTTTGTTTTTGCGGTACTTTGGTGAAAATACCGGGGATGGTGTAGGATACATTTTTGTGGCACAAGGCCACCTTAGTCATACCTTTGGTGTGCATCTTTTAGGGGATGGTCCATTAGCTTATTAATAAGAGAAAAACATTACCATGGTAAGCAAGCTGTGGTGTCATAGGGTGATAAAGCCCTGATTGTGGTCCAGGTGTCCTAAATTTGGTTAGCAGCTTGGGTACTTGATGGAGCTTGCAGGAAAGGATGGATGTGCCCATCTTGGGGGAGGCAGGACAGAGTAGCAGTCACACTGCAGCATTCTCTTGCAGGCAGAGCAGCGTTGGTTAGGTGTCCTGTAGATAGGCTTTTCAATAACCAAGGTACTGTGTGGTGGTAACCCTCTTAGCAGAAAACATGGTAAGATGCACTCTCAGGAGGATGGTATTGTGGGTCTCTGTTGTGATGTGTTTAGTGTATTTCCCCACCCACGGTGCGGGATTAGGCCTTTCAAATGTCCGTATAGTCAGGTTGCCAACAAGAACACAAGTAATCCCTCATACCTGTCTGAATGATAACCGTACTGTAGATACCTTAAGTCTTCATGGTTCTGGGAACTGCCATCCACAATGGAGTGAATTGGCTTGAGTCCAGTTGGGGGACATTTGATGATCAGCAGGCATGGGGGCAAAAGCATGAAAGAGAAAAAATTACCATGATAAGGGGAAGCATAAACAATATTACTTTTTTAGTTATTTGCTGTTGAAGGTTTTTTTTTTTTTTTTTTTTTTTTTTTGTAACATCTGCTGTTGTTGTGATTAACTTTTATTATGGTGCATTCCTTTACTTTTTTCTCCCTTCATAGCATCTTGCTGCAGTGAATGTTTGTCATGGGAGGTTTGTAGTGCTGTGCATAACGTGGGGATTTGGCAATGGAGGGGTGGGTTGAAAGAATTTAATTGTAATGTCAGACTGCTTGTGAGCTCTGTTTTGTCACGTGGTTTATAAAGCACATATTTTGTGGTGCTTTCTTTCTCATTTCTCATATCCTGGCTCATTCCAAAACAGCACTGTGGAATCCCACTTAAAAGGGACTTCTTTTTACCATGGTGTTTGATGAGTACTCACTGATGGGGATCTAACATATGTGAGGGGCACACTTGGTTGTCAAGGCAAGCATGGAAAGGATATTTACTACTGCTGCCTAGTTCATGAACTGAGCATTAAAAACTAAGCACTTTGTATGTCATTGAATAAGCTGAAGGATCCTGCTAGCTACAAAAGCAAAGTGTTTCCCAGTCTTCTTCTGCAGACTGCTGCAGAGTAACGGACAACACTGTTACCGTACAATGATGTGTATACTGCTGAGTAATGTCTGTAGCTATATTTCATAATTATGTGTCCTCACTGTAAGCTTGTGAACATTTCTTAAATTTTTGCTAATTGTGTTTTGACTTGGGTCTTGAATGAAAAGCGTCCTTCGACCAGCTCACTTATGTTAATAATTAATGAATTAGTTAATAACATGTATAATAAATGAATGAATTAATAAACAAATAAAAGCAGTTGTAAAATATTGTCATATAAGAGTTAAGTGCTGTGGCTTTCCAAATTGAGTTTTTGTCTTGCTTGTTAGTGTAGTGTCTTCACCTATTATGAGGGAGACCAGGGACTAATCCCCTGAAAGGGGGGGGGGGGTGGCTGTACCTTTTCTTATGTGGCATTTAGAGCAGAGGATTAAAGCTATGAAGTTTCAAAGAATTGATTTCTGTGGTACAGGGTTTGATTCCCTCAGCCGTAATTTGCGTACTGCTTGATCTTGAGCAAGTTACTTAACCAGAGAGTGCTTTGGGGCATTGAGAAATTTGGGCTTGGCTTCCAGAATGGTTTCCCAGACTGAATTCCTAGTAAGTACCTAAGAACCTGTATGCATAGTGCTTTTTTCTGTGTTTATTCTTATTTTAAAATGCAGGGGCTGTCTTTTCTATGACCTTTGTTTTTAAAATATTTTTAATTGTGGCCTTTTTCTGAATGCAGGAACACTTTTCAGAATGTAGGCTGCAAGGCAATTCCAAGTGTTACAAGTGCTTCACACTGCAGAGCTTAGAGTAGCTCTTCAACTGGAAGCAATGTAACCCCCCCATTGTCCCTGCTGACCCAAGACCTGCAGTCGTCTGCTGTCACACATTCATCCTGTATCACTCTTCTTTGTACTACACTCTTTCCTTATTTTACTCTGGATTCGAAACACACTGTCTAGTGGTAATCCAAACATGCAGCTTGAACCAGTCCACTTCCTGGTGTCATTTTCCCACTGTTGGGAGACACCAGAGTGGCAGTACCCACACACCCCAAGATGGGGAAGCCGGCATTAGATACCCTCCCCAACACACACACACACACACACACACACACACACACACACATCACTGTCATCCAAGTCTCTGATCGCTGGGTCACATGTCAGCTTTTTCCATCTGCACCACAGAGATAGCCCAACCAACACAGCTTTTGATTTTTCTTTTTATTTATTTATTCCAAATTATATATTTTCTCACTTAACACACCTTCATTTTAGTTTTTCCTTTAAGTGTGCTGTTTTTTAGTGTTCATAAATGCAGAGAAAACTAGTGCTAGAAAACCTAACCAGTGTACAGATTTTGCATTATAGTTATCAGTGCTAGAAAAACCCTATTGGTATGCAAATTTTACAGTAAAAATAGTTCATATTTGAGTCTTCATACTTCTAGTGAGTAGCACAGAAAGTAACCTGTAATATTGAATGACATTCAGTCCATCTGACTATCTCTTGGAACAGGAAGGGCCATTACAAATTAAAACACAAGACTGTCCTAGTGAAGCTGAAAACTAAGCCTGAAGAGTTGGCACTGTAAATGGTGCACTTGAATGCCTGCCAGTATTTCCATGAGTTCTCATTTATGCCTTGACCCCAGCAGTTGGGCAACTACTAATCAGCATTGGTGAAATAGTTGGCCATACTAATCATCATGTGCCTGAAAGGATATCTTATATATACCACATATATAAATACTTTAAGGTTAGGCTGCACATACAGGATAATCTGAGGAAGCTAATTATGCGCAGGCCAGACTGTTGTGTAAGATTTCATTGTGATAATGAAGGCTAGTGAGACACAGTGAACATTTGAACACTCACCTTCTTCAGAACCATCACCCAGAATGCATCATCAGAATGTAGGTAAGATGTAGGTGTTTCATATCCTCTTCTGTAGTGTATTAGTAAAGTACCAGTGGATTATTGAAGGAGTGAGGGGAAAAATATTAACAGTTTCCAGGTCAAGTCCCTCCACCATAGCAGCTTGAACTAGAGACTTAGCAAATTGAAAAGATGTTTCCAGAGGTCCACCAGTAAAACTTGCTGTGTTTTTTGACCACTTAAAAGGCATGGGTGTATACCTCTGGTTGTTATCCCCTAATTCCTGTAGATATCACCAAATAGATGTGTTAGATTTGAAGAAGTCAGCACTGAAATAACCTCCCAACTGGCAAATCCCCCTCTTTTTTTTCAGGAAATAGTCAAATTGTGATGCTTATCAATAGACAAGATTCCCACCCCCTGTAGAAGTGCCTGTGTGTACATCCTGCTGTATTAACCAAGCTAACTAATATTTAAAGTGCTCTGTAGTATGTAGTATTTAATGCAGCAGGTCACATAAAGTGAATGCAAGTCTGCCTTCTACCTTTAGACGTCATACCAAGAGTAGCCCTGGGCACAAAAGCTACACTTCAGTTTTAGTCTTCTCAGCACCAAGCATTACAGCTTACTCTTTTTTTAATACATTTTTAAGGTGCTGTTCTCCACATTTGTCTGACCCGTAAATTCTTTTAAAACAGAAAGAAAAGTGGACCATTGTTCTCTCCATTGCAGTTGAGTTGCATCTGATTTCTGTAGCGACCCCATAAGTAGCCAGTGCCATCCAAGAAGTTTACTGGGGAAGTAGGGAATGAAAGCAGATTGCCAGGCCTTTCTTCAGTATGTGCACACATAAGAAGTACCTGCAGATAATTTAAAGTTGCTAGTCTACCTATTGCATGTCCTTAGGATGTGGTAGGAAGATGTAGTATCTGGAGAGAGCCCATGCAAACACACAAGAAGGACATGCAGAGTCTGCACAGAAGGCATCCCATCCATGTACCGAACTTGATAACCTGTTGCTGTGAGGTAGTTGGGGTACTCACTGCATCACAGTGCCAGCCACCCTTGTCTGTACCTTATACCTGACCTCATCCTTTCCTACCTCAACAACTATCCTTTTCTGCATTTCTTTTTTTTGAACTGCTTCTTGACCATCTACTTTTAGATCTTCTCTTCCTTCTTCAGTTGGTCTATAGCGTCTTTCAAATCAGGTCCTTGCTGTCCAGCCAAGAGTGTGATCTGTGTTTGGTGTAACTTTATGGCTTCTATCTATCACTTCATTTTTGCTCACATACAGCTGTTCATCCTTCATAATTTCTGCCCAGCTGTTTAATCTTACCTTCCCACCCTTCCTTTTCATTTTATGTGCTTTCCCTTTGCTCAGAACATCATCTTTTTTCTATCATCACTATCTGTGGCTTCCTACTCTTGTTCTAAACATCTTCATGTCAAGCAGTCTGCACTCGAGGCACAGACATTGAAATGTGTAACTCCAAAAGGAAAACGAAAAGTACTATCACCTGACTCTTAAAATAAGACAAAAACAGTACTTTCGAGGCTTTCTTTGACACACACACACAGTCTGTTTACTGTTCCAGCAATGGGCTGTACTTCAAACTGTAAAACTGTAGGCCACTCAAAGTTAAAGATTCCAGCTCTGAATAGTAGGCATCTTCATCAGGTACACACTGCAGCAAGCCCTGAGTGGGCTGTTGTACTACACACCTCCACATCTCTCTCTTTCTCTCTGTATCTTCCTTTCTTTCTTTTGTTGACCACGTTAGTCCCACTAGGCTAGTGGCCTCTATTCAGGAGTGACCCAAGGTGGTATTTATACTCACTAGAGGAAGTTTGGCCAGTATATTGGGGAACTTCTGTAACTATTTTCGATAAGTGCCATGGGATCTTTTACAACCACCTGACTTACCACTAACTTGGGCAGGCGGGACCTCTGCTTAACGTCTTCATTGAAGGATGGCACAATCAGCAGTACATTACAGAATCTAGCCTGTTTGGGCGTTTAGGACTAGAACTCACAGTCTGCTAGCCAGGTTTGTTGCCAGTTGAGCCACTGACACATGCTGCTTAGTACCTGGACAACCCCTTAGCATTCATATTTGTTAGTCCAACCCACTGGTCTTTGTGAATGGAAAGGATTGCAAGGCACAAGTTAGTGTCATCGTCTTATGCTTAGGCAGCCACTATAGAGGGGCCTGACCACTTAATAAATTGAAATGCTTACCCGATAAGTGGTACTTTAAGGAACAGAAGATTGCTAAATCTGTTTCTTTAACTCAGGATCTCCATTCTGCATTGCTTAACTTTGTGTTGATGTAGCACAAAGGCTGCTCCTTACCTTGAATGTGTTTGAATGTCACTGTCTCAAACCTGCCTTTGTTGCATTGTTATGCAGGGTAAATTCTAGTAAAATCAAGAGTCAGTAACAGAGGTTCAGAACATTGGAGCTTTTGTAGTTCATTAAATGCTGTCTGCCCCAACAGACTATTGCATTTTGGCATTAGCTTTTCCTCTTGGGAGATCTGTCAGGCATAAACTTTCTGTTGTAACCAGCTAATCCAAGACAAAGCTTCACCAGTATTTTTGTAGTGGGTACAGGCCATTTTTTGTCATAGCCTGTGTTTTTCTTCGTTGTGGCCTTCTCAACAATCCCCTTCCTAAAATGTACCCTAAGTATTTGGCTTCCACCGTAACAAGTTTGCTTTTCTTAGCATTTACAGTGAAGCTGACCTGTGTTATGGCTTCTAACACAACCTGCACTTTTGATAAGTGAAACTGCTATTTCTTTAAGTAGGAGACCATGTCATCTAATTACAATACACATTTACTGCACTGAGTGTATTTCAACCCACTGCAACATTTAGCTGGAGGGTCTTGCAAGAATGGTGTTTAAATGTAAATAATGACTGTTACGGCTGGAGTGCCTTCTGTGTGGAGTCTGCATATCCTCCCCGCGGTCGAGTGACCTCCGAAAGACATGCGAGAATGGGTGTGCCTTCGCGGAAGGTTGGGCGTCAGGCTGGCAACTCGGCACTATAAAAATTCTACTGCCAATCATTAGCGGACCGGAGTTCCACTGTGGCGACCCCTAACCGGGAAAAGCCAAAAAGACAACAACAACTTTAAGAAAATTAATTAGGCAACATAGCTGCATGGTGATTAGGCAGTATAGCTGTGTGGTTGTTAGCCTGTAAGCTCAGTCAGTGGTACTTGATTTTTGATGTACAGAAGGGGCTGTAGTGCTACAGATCTGGAATAGCTCTCCTCTTATGAGTGGGGGACAGTTTGCCTGTAACAAGGATTCTGTTTGGTGTACATGCAGTAAAGCAGCAAAACACAAACCAGTACTGGATAAAGTGTCTCTTAAGAAAAGTCCAATAGTATCCAGAAACACAAAAGAGGCACACCACGATGATTCTTCAAGCTTTAATCGAAAATCAAAACATCAAACGAACAGCTGTAGCTTAATAGTAAGAGCTATGGGCAGTGATTCAAATATGAATGAAAAAACGTCGAAAAGAAAGGAAACCATAAATATTCATGAGAAGGGAGAAAGAGATACACCCACTATGCTGACGTCATCTGGAAGCATTACGAATTGCTCCATCAGTTTGAATGACATTCCTAAACCGAGAGTGGTTACCACTTACGCTACAGTAAATACAGGGAAGAGTATAACTAATGAGACTGATACTAATCCATTTTTTCATGATAAAACAACGGAACCATTGCCAGCGGAGATAGAAGCGAACACTGATGTCCGCCCAAAAACAAGAGACATAAGGGGTATGAATAAAAGAACTAATAATGGCTGCATCTCCTATGAAGATGACAGCCTGATAGAAAACGAGGATAATCCCTCTTTTCCCTTCCCTATTTGGGCCAGCGGGAAGAAAACATGGTCACCATACAACGGAGTAAAGAAAAGGAAGAATTCAGAAGAGAGACTCGAATTCCAAAATAAGGTTCTACGTCCTATACAGAAAGATTAACTGTGAACATTTCCAGGTATGAACTAAATGAAAATGAACTTTCCCTACTTGATAAGGGTCTATCTTTCATACCTGCTGCTAGTGCTGACATTGCTGATGTTATTATAGATGTTAAAATGTTTGTCAGGAATCTAGGTTTGAAATTACTATTCACAGATAGTGATAATGTGAAAGATGCGAATGTGTTTAAAAAACCATCAACATTTATACCACAATTATGCCCTGCACTTGAGGCCTTTGAGAAAGCTTGCGAAAGAGATTTATTAGCCAGTGATATGACTAATAATAAACCTGATTTTTTTAATTTGACCCATGCTGAACGTGAAGCATTGAAAAGCTTACGGAATAACAATAACATTGTCATTAGACAAGCTGACAAAGGGGGCTCAGTGGTGGTATTAGATAGGACAGTATATAATATGAAAATGGAAGACCTATTGAAAGAAATAGACACATATCATTGCTTGAATGCTGTGACTCTAGATAAAGTGATCAAAAGCATTCCTGAGATGTTATATGATTTTTTGCTATGTAATGTAATAGATGAAAATTTATACAAGTATTTTTTAGTTGAAAAACCAGTTATTCCAACTTTTAGGGGTCTACCAAAGATACACAAAAATTTAAATGACCCCCCGATGAGACCTATTGTGTCAGGCAAAGGCTGGGTCACTGAGCCTATGTCCATTTACCTGGAGAAACAACTAAAACCGATAGTAAACAACAATGAGTTCATAATTAGAGACACAGAGGAGTTTTTATGCAGCTATGCAGAATATTTACATTCACATAGTGATTACACTAGTGATTTATTGGTTACACTAGATGTTGTTTCCCTTTTTACATCCATACCTAATCAAGTAGGAATAGAGTATGTGAGATTGCTACTACTTGAGAACAACATTTCTAATAATCAGGTGATACAATGGATGCTTATTCTAGAATTGGTACTTGAGAATAATGTTTTTTTGTATGATAACAACTATTACCTACAGAAGAAGGGTGTAGCGATGGGCACACCGTGTGCTAATTCGTATGCAAACCTTGTGATGGCATACTGGGAAGCAACTTATGTTTTAGGAAATGCATCTTTTAGAGAGAACATTAAGTTGTATAAACGCTTTGTGGATGATGTGTTTCTCCTGTGGGGTGGCACATTTGAAGAGTTAGATCAGTTTTTAATTTATATAAATGGAACAACTGATTTTTTGAGATTTGAATGTTCTAGATCTTTTGACAGGATAGAATTCTTAGATGTTCTTATTAGTAAAGACAAGAACACCGTTAATACGGATTTGTACAGAAAACCTTTTCGAAAGAATAATCTATTACACTACAACAGTATGCATCCTAGACACCTATATCCTAACATAGTCAGAGGTCAAACATTAAGGGTCTCTAGGCTAACAACAGATGATATGAGACATCATGAACAATGTGAGACATTAAGAGATGAATTTTTAGATAGAGGTTACAATAAACAAGTACTGACCAAAATATTCCATGATAATTCTTTGGAAAGAGAGGGTAGGGGTAGACCATTTCTACACAGGCCTTGTAAAAATGGAAATGATAAAAAAAGAATTAAGACAGGGACAGTTAAGAATAGAATAGTGATACCTTTTACAAACAGGAACAATACTATTAGAAATGTTTTAACTAATAATTGGCAAATGTTATTGGTAGATGAGAGGCTAAAAGATATTATAGGGGATAAGCCTGAAATTACTTATAAGAACATGAAATCCCTGAAGAGGCTACTATGCTATGAAAATAATACAAAGACAGCTCCTCCAACACAAAGGAAGGGCACGTTTCCATGCAGACACTGTAATCAATGTAGCTATATAACAAAAGAGAATGGTTTTACACATCCTGACAATGGCAATAATTTCAAGTTTGATAGATATGCCGATTGTAGATCCAGGGACTTGATATATTTGGCAAAATGTTCATCATGTAAATCATTTTATGTAGGAAAAACTAACAGAACATTACAGGAAAGAATTAGAGAGCATATATATGCTATAAACAGAGAGGATGACAGGAATGCCCTAGCCAGACATGTATTGAGTCTAGGATCTAAACACAAATTTTCATTTCAAGTACTTGAATTAATCAATAAAACAGACAGACTTGGTGATATAAAGAATTTCACTGAAGAAAAGGAAAATAAATGGATATTAAGGCTACAAGCACATAGAGGCTACGGCCTCAATGATAAAATATCACTGAAACCTTTCCTAAAAGGGAGACCATATAGTCATTAATATACAAATTCATACAGCGAATGAATTAATATAACCAGCATACATTAACACATATATTTAGTTAAACATCCATTGTAAATATGTAAATGTCTATATATATTTAAAATGATTTTATTGCCTCTATACACCATTCAAGTTATTAATTTAGCTATGTTATACTTAATAGTGCTAAATATGTGATATTGTTTTTTGTCATGTTCTTATAGGTCACAAGCTAATTTATATATTTTTATATTTTACATTACTACCGCTGAGCATTATTATTTTATAAAAGAATTTTTTCATTCTTAATTTTAGCAGTTATATTTTATAAATA
The DNA here is from genome assembly GCF_019279795.1 of Protopterus annectens. NCBI lineage: Eukaryota > Metazoa > Chordata > Ceratodontiformes > Protopteridae > Protopterus > Protopterus annectens. The sequence continues at coordinate 370,101,975 of NC_056748.1, read as the reverse complement.
CATCATATTTATTAAATATACAGTCTTGATATATAGTTTTTTATAGCAATACACCTTTAATAATGGTTGACTGTGATAGATTTTGAATTTTTGCTAATTGTTTTAATTATTCAGTTAACTATGAGTATATAAGAACACAGTTTTTAGATGCATTTTAAGTCTGAAGAAGCATTGTTAAAACGTGAAAGCGCTTACTATTAAGCTACAGCTGTTCGTTTGATGTCTTGATTTTCGATTAAAGCTTGAAGAATCATCGTGGTGTGCCTCTTTTGTGTTTCTGGATACATGCAGTAAAGAATGGATATTCATGGAGAGACCTGGACATCTAACTATATTTGGAATCTTTTAAGCCTGAAGATAACAGATTCTGTCTGAGATCACTGATATGCCTTGGATATAATTCCTGTCCCTTGCTGTAGGAGGACAGAGTTACTGGGCAGTTATCTGAGCATGAGTTTCAGACTTTATTTTATGGAGAATCTTGGACTTGGACACAAAAGATACTGTGACACAACAGGTCGCCTTTGACTTTGTTTTATTTCAGAATGTCTGTTTATTTGATACAAAAACTGTCGTCAAGATTTCAGCCAATTGTGTTGGAAAGATATGCTCTACTGCCTTTAATTTTTAGCCCTACAATAAACTATAAGAGCTTTACAGCCAAAAACTGTACTCTGAATTTCTACAGGCATTTGCTGCTAGAGGGAAAACAGGAAAAAAGCCCTTACAGCTTCCCCCAAGAAAAAGACACACATTCATGAGCTTTTTGCTTTGCATTGCACTCCTAAAATTAAATGGTCAGATAAAAATTACCTACTAATGCTTCTGCCATATCAGTCCTGTGTAACAAAAATGTCACCAGCCAAGCCATAAGAGAAAGACAGGGTCTGCAAGAGTCTGTCTTGTTGTAAAGACATAAATCCTTCCTAAGTGCTAAGTGCAAGAACCAGACTGGATTCCCTTTAGGAGAGGGGATATCCAAGATGGCGATCACTAACAGAGAGCCACCTGAATAAGTTTGACTTTTTAGTGCTTTTAGCATAACTTTCTATTTAAACAGGATAAGAGGAAAGTACAAAACAATTCCATGTCTAGAAGTTAATGAAAGCATCCTGTGCTCTTTTCCAAGCTTCAGAACCTGAGCATTGCACCAGAATGGAAGGTCAGCTTGAGAACAAGGCAGGCTGACATCAAGAGGCAGACGTTTTCAGACTGACTTGACAGTTTCATAAGGTTAAAACTCTCCTTAAACATAATATTCTCAACCTCTTACTGCCATGACAAAACAATTTTTATACATAACTGTTGCCTGTACAATCCACTAAGTTGCAAGTGCACTTTCTCTTTAGTAACTTCCACCTCTGTAAAATCTTAATGTATAAATGTAACTACTGTTTGTGTATAAATGTAAATAGAAATGCAACTACTTTGTGTTTGACTGGAACGTAGTATAATGCAGTATAAGCAAATGGAGATTTAATCCCTCGGCCTCCACTGAAAATGGGCATTACTCAGTCGGATTTTCCCGTAAAACAAAGACAAATAATAAAATAAATTAACAAATAATTGTCTGTCCTTACCTAGAGGCACCACTCGTTTTAAGTGATCTGCCAGTACTTTGCTCCCACCAGGTTCATCACCAGTAGTCAAAGGCTAAGGGGCAGGCACAAATCCCAGTGCTTTACAGTAGTCCTGTGTGGACACTGCGTTT
>NC_056748.1:370035264-370085264 GCF_019279795.1 Protopterus annectens | reverse complement strand
CTAGATTCAGCTGTTTAGTCAGCTTTGCATGACAATAGACATCAAAAAATCACAGCCTGGTGTGCCACTAAATCTGTTCCCTTGTATGTCTCTTCACTTCTGAACAGCATTTCCCAGGAATAAAAAAAACAAAACAAAAAAAAAAAACAAACGCATCAGTCCAGAGTTTAGGCCAGTCCTATCCATTGTTTTAAAATATGCACAGTAAAATATTCAACTTGTAATGCATTTTGGCTGTTGACATGGTTATCTTTACATAGTTATTTCTCTTATAGTATAACCTGAACTGTTCTCAGTTTCTTAACAATGACCTCCCAAGCCTCTGATGTGACCTAGTACTTTTTCTTACTATTGCTTTATGTAGTTTGTCTTAGTTGTATATTTGTGTGTTTCTCATCCTCTCCGCAACAGGCTGCTGGAGAAAACTTCCAAAGCAGATACTTTATTTATTTATTTGTGTTTGTTTGTTTACATTTGTTGACCGGGAGTGTCTGACTGGATGTAGGTCCATTTTCAGCGGAGGCCTGGGGAGAAAAGCTCCACAGTTAAAATATACAGACGGTAGTTACATTGGATTTACATAGCGATTAACAATTTGATTACCATAGCAATTAATTACAAACATAGTTACAGATGAAGAACATAGTACATCAGTAGACAACTAGAATTTTTATCTGCAAAGTACATAACAGACATTAACAATTGTTACAATAAGAAGTTCCTACTGTGTAATAAGTAGTAGGCTTATGAGCATCCGAGCTTGCTATAATCAAGGTAGTTAGTGGGGTGGAAAGAAAGGTAGTGGTTGGATGGGGTGGGTGATATTAGAGTGGGAGTTGCAAGGGCATAGCCATCATGTTTTTAGGTGCGCTTTTAATAAAGTTTTGAAGTGGGTGCATGATGGTACGGAGGTAATTGTGGGTGGGAGGGAGTTCCATAATTTGGCTATGGCGCAAGAGAATAGTGCTTCACAAGCAGTGTTATTGGCTTTAGTGATCTGCAAGTGATTTTTGTTGCTGGATCTTAGTGGTCTGGTGGTGCGATAGGGTTGGAGTAGATTCTGGAGGGATGGGACATTTAGTGGATGGTTTACTAGTTTGTGGGTGAGTGAGAGTTGATACCATTGAAGGAGGTGAGGGAGCTCAAGCCCGCCCAGTTCAGCAAGTGAGAGACAGTGGTGAGTACGGTAGGATGCCCCTGTGGCAAATTTGGCGATTTTGTTGTAGCAGGTCTCTAGCTTGTTTAGATCGCATTGCCTTAAGTTGGTATATATTGGAGAGGCATAAAGTAGGGTGGAGATAAGGTGGCAATTTGCTCCTGAAATCTTTGCTGCTTTGGAGAGAAGTTGCTTATTTCTGTATAGCGCTCCTAGTTTTTTTGTGGACTTTTTTTATGGTCATGGATATGTGAATATCAAATTTTAGTTTGTCTATTTCCACTCCTAGCAATTTGGTGTGTTCTGTTGGGTGTATAGTGGTGTCTTTTGCTGTGATGTTAAAATGAGAGTTGTTTTGAGTATGTTTGGTGGGTTGGAAGATGAGTAGTTTAGTTTTGTTTGGGTTGAGTATTAATTGGGCATCGGATAACCAAGTTTCAACAGAGGAAAAGGCTTCCTGTGTGACATTTTGCAGTTTGGGTAGGGATTGGGCTGAGCAGATGATGGTTGAGTCATCTGCGTATTGTATGAGTGTGCCATGTTTGGTGGCACAGGCTAGATTATTGGTGAAAATAGAGAAGAGTAGGGGTCCAAGGATGGATCCTTGGGGAACCCCTATAAAGACAGGTAGTTGGGGAGATATGAAATTCTGCAGTACAACGGATTGTTGACGGTCAGACAGGTAACTCTGAAACCAGTTGGTGACTGAGAGAAGGATAGGTTATTGAGGACAGAGATGAGTTGTTTGTGTGGGATTATGTCAAATGCTATAGATAGGTCTAGGAAAGTAGCAGAGGAGAGATAGCCATTGTTTTTATGCTGAAAGATAGTATTAGTAAAGGAGAGTAAGGCAGTGGTGGTGCTATGGTTTGGTCGGAAACCATGCTGAGTATTGGAAAGGAGGTTGTTAGTAAGGAGGTAGTCTGAGACCTGAGAGTGAATGCATCTCTCTAGTATTTTGGAGAGTAGAGAGAGAATAGCTATGGGGCCGTAATTGGTTAATTCTGTGGAGGGGAATTATATGTGATACTTTCCATAGTATGGGAACATAACTTTCTGACAGAGATCGGTTAATCAAGATGGATACTGGGTAGGCCAGAGCATCAGCTGTGATTTGTAGGTATTCACTTGGGAGGATGTCTGCTGCTAATTTGGTGGGATTAAGTTTAGTTAAGCGTTTTTTTTTTATATTGGAGGTAGGTACAGGAGAAAAAGAGAAGGCAGTGGGGAGATTACTAGTTGAAGGTGTGGGTTGGAGGGGAGGGGTGTTGTGTTGTTTAGCTAGTGATAGTATGGTTTGTGTGAAGTGTGTGTTGAATGAGGTTTCAATATTTTTGGAGGAGTGAGGGATGTTAGGAGGCGGGGTACTGACTTTACCTGGGTGAAGGGTGGAGTTTATGGAGGACCAGAATTGTTTGGGGCTGTGTTGAGAGGAGTCTAGGGCAGACTGGTAGTATTGGAATTTGTCCTGTTTTATTAGCTTTTTGACTCTGTTGCGTAGTTCTAGGAATTTCTGTCTAGTTGAGGGGGTTTTGGTTTTGCGCCAGTGCTCCCAGGCTTTATCCCTGTTTTTCATTTCTGACTTAGTGGTTTTCTGTAGCCATGGGGAGGGTTGTGCTTTGGTTCTGGAAAGTCTTATGGGGGCATGGTAATTAAGGATGCTCAGGAAGGTAGTATTAAAAAATTCAACTGAGTCATCAAGACTGAGGTACTTTAGAGGATGCCAGTTACATTCTTTGAGGGATGAGATGAATGCGAGTGGGTTAAAGTTTAGTTTTTTACATTTTTGACGGTAGATGACAGGTTTTAGCTTGGTATAGGTATTTTTTGAGTAGGAATTTTGGGGAGTGATCACTGAGGCTATCCAATAAGCAGCCTGATGTAATGGGATCCTATCTCGCCTACATTCATGACAGATGGGTTCGGAGCCAATCCATCGGCTCCGACTCGGCAACTAATACACTAGCACGAAGTCTCTCATTGGCTGGGCTACTCCCTATCCCAGGATGCACTACACCTGCTTCCCCAGATCTCGTTTGCCGCTTTACAAGCTGGACGTGGTCTCGACTTGGCTGGAGCTAAGTGGTTCTTTTTACCTTTATTGGTCTTTGACCTTGGGGTTTTTTGTCATATATTAACCAAACAGCAGTTTTAACAGCTATTCCTTATCATTCTCTACTATTTGCTACTTTTGAGTGCTTGAGTGTCTTCTGGTACTTTACTTTTTCAGTCGGGCAAGGCCCGTTTAAGTTAGAGGGCCTTTGCCCTATCTTTGTGTGCTATTTAGCCTTTATTTCCTTTTGTGGTTAATTGTTTTCGGACCAAGCCCGTTTAAATTAGAGGGCTTTGGGCCGTTGGACTTGTTTTGTCTGTTTGTTTCTGAGGTAAACTTTTTTCTTAAGTACTCGCGCCAGTGTGTCTCGCGCTTGTCAGTTGGCGCAATTCTGTTATAGTGCTTACTTATTGTGGTAAAGTCATACTTGTTGAAGGGCCTGTACTATGTCTAAGGAACACAAGTCAGGTTTTAAAAAATGCACTCGGTGCAGTTATAAAATGTCCATCACAGACAGTCATTCAATCTGCGTTTATTGTTTGGGGCCGAAACATCTGCAAGAGACTTGTAGCATATGTCATGCTTTCTCTGCTAGAGTTCTTCAAGAACGCAAGAACAAGTTGATACTGAAAGGGCTTATAAAACCTTCGTTTGAGGAAGCCTTAAATCCTCCTGTTGCTTCAAAAAAGAAAAGATCGTCGGCACCGACAAGTCCGTCGGAGCCGACTTCTAAAAAGACTAAATTGACCTCTTCTTCCTCGGCTCCACTGACTTCGGGGCCGAAGGGTCTGCCTCGGTACCTCCTACTTCGGCTCCATTGCTTTCGGAGCCGCAAGTTGGAGTATCGAGAGGTGAATCACCTCCATCGGTTCCAATGGCTTCGGAGCCGGTGGAAGTGTGCAGCTCAGACTCTTCCCCCTCGGCTCCGAAGAAGGCTCCTTCGGTGCCGATGGTGGTCCATGCTGTGGTGGAGTCGGCGCCGACAATATTGGAGCCGTTTCGGAGCCGGTCCCCTTCTCTCTCGGAGCCGAGAGGAAAGTCTTCTCGAGTGTCTACCTCCTCTAAATCCTCGAGACTATCAGATTCGGACCTGGATAGGGTTTTACAGAGGCTATTCCAATCTCCAGTGTTTACTAAAATGGTCTCGGCTCCAGCACAGTTTGCTTCGGAGCCGATCCCCCCTCCAACACATTTGATTCCTCCTCCAACCTCGTCGGAGCCGTTGGAGCCGGTGGTGGTGGAACAATGTGGAGCCATACGGTCGGAGCAGAGACCCCTTACAGGCCTCTCGGCTCCGACTGTGCTTCCTACCCTGTCCTCCGGTTCAGGGTTTGGTACTGCGACCTCTTCAGCCGGGCCCGAGGGGAATACTTTGGGATTGGGTGCTTCAGTGCCTAGTCTTCCTCTCGGAGCATCGGCTGCTGGAATTCCCAGTGCCATCGTGGCCTCTAGACCAGTGACCTCCTTGGATTCTGGAGGTCCGGCCTTTGAGGCCATGAGGAGCGCGCTGGCCATGCCCTTGCCGGTTCAACAAGATTCCACCTCACCGTCCCTAGATTTGGAGACTGGTGCCTCTGTTGTGTTGCAGCCCCCCGGCAGCGGGGCCCCAGGGCCTGAGGATACCCCCATCGGGGGTTCCCTTCTTCCGGGTGGTCCGTCCGAAACGGCTTCGGACGAACCCCCACAGAAGAAATTGTGTAAGAGGAAACACGTAGTCTCCCAAGATGAGTCTATTACATCGGATACTGACCTCGATGACGCAGAAGGGTCCCCCAAATAATCTTCGGATGATATCTCCTTCTCAGATATCTTGGAGATTCTGAGACAGAGAGGTGACTGGCAAGCCAAAACCCCTTCAGCTGAGGAGTCAGTCTTCCTCAAGGCCTTTGGGGCCCAGCCTTCCACCTCCTGGGTGTTTCCGCCCTTCGATGAACTCCTTGATTTGGTTTCTCGAAGGGCGTGGGAACACCCTGATTCTGTGGAACCGGTGCCTGCGAGGACCAATAAATTTTTGTCAGCCCCCCCCCCAGAAGGAGTTTCTCACAAAGGGTGTGCCTGTAGATGCTTTGGTGGTGGCTTCTGCCACACAGCAGGACGTGGCAGAGGCTTCGACGTCTATTCATCCTCCTAATAAGGATTCTAGGAGTATGGATAGGCACGGAAGCGCACCCTGTCCTCAGCGGCCTTTTCCTTACGGTCGCTGAACTACTTATGTCATTTTACGAGGCTCCAAAGGGATCTTCTCAAAGAGCTAAATGACTCTCTTCTTGGTAATCTACCTGAGGCGCTGGCTCCGACTGTTGGCGCACAGATGACTACCCTCTTTTCTATTGTTAATCACAATGAGGCTCATCTCATATGCGTCCGAAGGGCGCAGTAGAGCAGCGGAACAGGCGTTGCCCTCAGGAGACAAGCCTGGTTACGCTTGTGTTCGTTCACGGAGGCTTTCAAGTCTTCCTTCGCCGACGCCTCCTTTGATGGGTCATCCTTGTTTGGACGCAAGGTGAAGGACACACTAACTAGGTGCGAGCAGGAGGGAAAGACTTTGACTGCCGTTGGGGCCCGATTTTCCGCTCCTTCTAGGCCTTACCCCAAGGCTGGGAGAGGAGGGAAAATGTGGTTTAAAAAATCTCAGAAGTCTTTCCCTACTCCACCTGGTGATTCCCCCTCCAGAGGCAGGGGGGGGGGGATTTTGGAAGACGCCGCCCCAGAGGTGGCAGAGGCCCCCGTAACTCTGGAGACCGCGATTCCTTTCGTGGTTCTTCGTACAGCCAGCGTTCCTGAGTTGTTGCCCGACTGTGCATCTCCGGAGCCAGTCGGGGGTCGCTTTGCGGCGCACCCTCAAGCTTGGGAATCCATAACAAGCGATCAGTGGGTGCTTCGCATCATTACCGGAGGATATATCATCCCCTTCAACAAACGGCCCCTTTCTTTAAGGGAAATCCCGGACGTACGACCCAGTCAGCGGGATCAGGCAGCATTAGAGGTTTCAAAGCTGCTAGAAAAAGAGCCATCCAGCCTGTCCCCATCGACCAGATCGGATCAGGAACTTACTCAAAATTATTTTTGGTACCAAAAGACAGGGGACTTCAGGCCCATTTTGGACCTCAGTTCATTGAATCGCTTTGTAAAGAAGTCCAAATTCGAATGGTCACTCTTCAATCTATTCTTCCTTTGCTGGAAAAGATGCATGGATGTGCTCCATAGATCTCCAGGACGCTTACTATCACATTCCCATAGCTCAAGAGTCCAGGAGACATTTACGCTTCGCCGGAGTCAGTCATTTTCAATTCGAGCACTGCCCTTTGGTCTCACCACAGCCCCCAGGGTGTTCACCAAGTGTCTGGCAGTGGTAACTGCTCACCTGAGAAGTCTGGGATTCCAGGTGTTTCCTTATCTAGACGACTGGCTCCTTACTGCCACCTCCGAGCATCTACTACTCCAAGCGCTCAGAGCCACGTTCACCTTGGGCCGTTTCTTGGGGATCATGTTCAATTTGCAAAAATCTGTACTACAGCCATCTCAGCGTATTACTTTCATAGGCGCAGACTTAGACACAAAAAGAATGCGCGCCTATTTACCGGCAGCAAGAATTCAGGTGTTACAGGATCAAGTCAAATCCTGTCTCCCCCTACAAAGAGCTCCGGCCCATCGGATCCTACAACTGTTGGACTCGATGGCGTCGACCATACTTTTGGTTCCCTTGGCCAGGCTTCATATGCGAATTTTACAATGGCTACTGTCGGTTCAATGGTCTTATCAGGAACTTCCCTTGAACCACTTAATCATAATCACGGAAAGTTGCCCCCGAGATCTGCATTGGTGGCTTCTCCAATCAAATCTCGACCAGGGGCGATCCTTTATACCACAACGTCCCGTTGCCACTGTGACTACGGACGCCTCCCAGGTAGGGCGGGGGGGTCATTACCAGGACAGGTCGGTCCAAGGCACATGGCAGATCCAGGAAACGCATTTGCATATCAATGTCCTGGAGATGAGAGCGGTACTATTGGTACTCCAAGCTCTCCATCACGCTCTCCCACAGGGCCCGATTGCTATCCTATCCGACAACATGTCGGTGGTATGGTACATAAACAAGCAAGGTGGAACCAGGTCTTACCCACTATGCAGAGAAGCCATGAGACTTTGGCACTGGGCGGTAGCTACCAACCGCTTTCTGATGGCAATGCACATACCGGGGAAGTCCAATGTGATTGCGGACAGATTAAGCAGGACCATTCTTTTACCCCACGAATGGTCCCTCAACCAGGGTATAGCTGCGAAAATTTTCCACAGATGGGGTCATCCTTGCTGCGACCTGTTTGCCAGCCCTCACAATGCGAAATGCAGAGAGTTCTTCACACTGTTCCCTTCTCAGGGACAAGACTCCCAGGGACGCTCTGACTCACATTTGGCCCCCCAGTCTTCTCTACGCCTTCCCTCCATTCCCCCTCTTACCGAGGGTGATACAGAAGGCCATTTACATGGAGAGCGAGATGATTTTGATTGCCCCACACTGGCCTCGTCAAGTTTGGTTTCCTTTCCTACAGAGGCATGCGATAGATGGTCCATGGTTTCTGGATCCGGTGCCAGACCTGTTGACTCATCAGTCAGGACGGCTTCATCCGTCTCTCAGGTCCCTGAAGTTGGCAGCATGGTTACTCCACTTCCATCATTAGTCCGAGACAATGCTCTTTCCCCGGACGTGGTCCACATACTGTCTTCTTCTCATAAACCTTCCACCATCAAACTTTATTCCAGTAAATGGAAAAGGTTTGCTTTCTGGGCTCAAGAACGGGTATAGATCCTCTCACTGCACCAGTTTCGAGGTTCTGAATTTTCTGGCCTCCCTTTTCAGTCGGGCTCTTCAGTTTCTACCATTAAGGTTCAGCTAGCAGCCATTTCTAATTTTCATGCTTCATTTGAACCTTCATTGATGTCTCACAAACTTTGTAAGGCTTTCCTTAAAGGGGCTTGGCTCCTGAGGCCTCCTTTATCTCATCCTGTCCCCATTGGGATTTGAATATGGTTCTTGCTGCCCTAACTGCCCGTCCTTCGAACCAGCTGCTACCTGTGATCTAAAATTTCTGTCTTGGAAAACGGCCTTTTAGTAGCCATAACGTCTGCCAGGCGAGTTTCAGAACTTCAAGCTCTTTGTTCTGATCCTCCCTATTTGATTTTTCACAAGCATAGAGTTTCATTGAAATTAAACCCTGCTTTTATACCAAAAGTGGCCTCCTCTTTCTGTATGCAACAAACTATAGAACTCCCTGTCTTTTTCCCAGAATTCTCTAATAACGCAGAATATACTTTGCATCAATTGACGCATAGACAACTGCGTTTTTATTTGAGTAGAACCGCTCAAACGCGGAAATCTAATCAATTGTTTGTTTCCTTTGCAGCGAACAAATTGGGTCAAACAGTAACAAAAACCTCCATATCTAAATGGATTAAAGATTGTATCATGTTTATTTATTCACAAGCTAACAAAGACCTCCCCTTTCCAGTCAAGGCTCATTCTACCAGAGCAATGGCTACTTCCGTAGCCTTTCACTCCAAGTTATCAATAGATGATATTTGTGCTGCAGCAACCTGGACTTCTCCGCACACTTTCATTTCTCATTACAAATTGGATGTGGTTTCTCGAGGCAGAGCTTCCTTTGGTTCCACAGTTCTCAGGAGTGTTTTCCAATGAGCCACCCGGGATGTAGGTGCTAGGGACGCTGTCCCATCTGTCATGAATGTAGGCGAGATAGGATCCCATTACATCTTTTAGTTATGTACTTACCATAACTTCGGATGTATGGGATCCATCTCGCCTACATTCATTAGTACCCACCCTCCTTCCCCCTTCCATTTGGATTTAGAGGAGCTGTAGTCCCTCTTTTCTTGGCGTTCTTTCTTGAAGAACTTTAGTTGGTTATTGTGACTACTAGTTTTTCTGTGTTTGCATGGGTGTATGAAAGCGAACAAACAAGATCTGGGGAAGCAGGTGTAGTGCATCCTGGGATAGGGAGTAGCCCAGCCAATGAGAGACTTCGTGCTAGTGTATTAGTTGCCGAGTCGGAGCCGATGGATCGGCTCCGAACCCATCTGTCATGAATGTAGGTGAGATGGATCCCATACATCCGAAGTTATGGTAAGTACATAACTAAAAGTTATATATGATTGGGGGGTTTTACTGACTAGTATCCAATCCAGGGTAGTGTGCTTGCTGGAGTTTTTTTTTATTTATCCTGGTTGGTGACTGGACTAGTTGGGTGAAGCTATGAAGGTTTACATGGTGGGTTGGATGGTTGCCAGAACAGGATTGCCAGTCAATATTAAAATCGCCTAAAATTATAGTTTCTTTGGGGGAGATGGTTGGGTAGACCAACTGAGGAGGTTTTCTAATGGAGGGATGTTTTGGCCAGGTGGGAAGTAGCATCCAATTATGTTGATGGTTTTGTTTTGGTTTATTTTGAGGTTAGTATATATTATTTCCTTACTGACTATTTGTGGAGCTGATGATTTTAAGATCTGGATGTTTAGATGCTGTTTAAATATTATAGCTACACCGCCTCCTTTCTTGTTTAGTCGGTCTACTCTTAGTATGCCGTAACCGGTAGGGAGGATTTTGCTCACTGGTAATGTGAGGTTTTAGCTAGGTTTCTGTCAGGATGACTATATCTGGGGAGTACAAGTCTATGGCGGCATGGAGTTCATGGACTTTGTTGGATATACTTCTAATATTTAGGCTTACTAGAAGGAAGTCACTTGGCTTTCTATTGGCTGTGATATGGGAGAAGTTGTGGTTTCTAGTCTGATTATGAGGATTGGGGTTGGAGATGATAGGGCCAGGGTTGGGGTGGATGTCTCTACTTAGGGCTAGTTTTGATATGCATGAGGTTATTAGTTTTTTTCAGTTTTTGAATGTGTTTGTTTATTAGGGAAACTTTATGATTGTGCTTTGTGGGTAATAGGTATGGTGGGAGGGTTACTATGTTAAGTTGTAGTGGATGCTTTATGTTTGAGTAATATAGTTGGTAGAATATGCGGGGGGTGCATAGGGATGGTTCTTGAGTTGGTGGGAGGGGAGCTGAGTGAGGGTGAGTAGTAGTACAGTGGTAGTGGTTGAGTGGGGGAATGATGGAGTTTTGGTAGGATATAAGATATGCAAGGAGAGTGCATGCAGTGAGCATAGGTAAGGTATGGTTGTACATGTTAGCTGAGGAGGAGTGATAGTAGTGGGAAGATGGAGGAGGTTGTGTTGGGTTTAGTGCTGTGGCTGGTTATTGGAAAGATGGGAGGGGTTTGTGAGTGTAATAAAGGTAGGGCCACTGGGGGCGGAAAGGAATAGGGGGTAGGGTGGGGAGGGAAGCAGGTAGAGACCCTGTTAGTTGCTCTTATGAGGGGGCTGGAAACAATCAGGCAACAGAGTAAACTGATAAAGGAACATATGATAGTGAATGTGGAGACAGGTAGGTACCCTGTATTTCCACAAACTTTCAGTTAGCTGTGCCCCAGTTCAGGCAGTTTTAATAAGTTCTATGGCAGAGCCAAGCATGAGGTGCTCAAAGGGTGGTTGTAGTTTTAAAAATGGTGCCTGCCACAGGTAATATTTATTAACTTTGGGATTGGCTTAAGGTAATAAACAGGGAAGGGGGAGGGGGAGAACAAGGGTGTGAGCAGGCAGTTCTTTTGTACTGCTGCTAATGAGCCAAAGCAAAGACAAGTTTGTGTTCAAGAAACAATCAGAATTGACCAATGACTGCTCTGAAACTGTAAGTCATTTCTTAACCATTCTCAGGTGGAAAAACAGGATATCCTTGTATCAGTAGGCTACTGTGGTCTCAGTTTAAATTAACAAACACACAGTGTTTATCAGTTATGGATACTATTTGCTAGCAGAAGGGAATAAGAGAGAAAATTGAAGATGAGTGTGGGGGGGGGGGGGCTGCTTACAAGCCAAGATACTTGTATTGAAAGAGTACCAGCAGCTGTAGCAGTGATACCACACTCCAAAACAATGCACTCAAACATAGTGCTGACAAACACAGGGAAATGTATATGCCTGAATCAAGCAGTGATGAAATTGCTAGGGACTTCACTGAGCACAATTGTACTCTTAATCTCACCATTTCATACTGCATAACATTCGCACCACACTTACAAAGGCACACCTCCACCTTCCTTAAACACAGCTACACGCACACACACACACACACACACACACACACACACACAAAACATACCAGTCAAATGGAAGGCTTTTCCCAACTCTCTTCAAAACACTGCTGTAATGGCTTTGACAAACATATGAAAATGATTGATGGGTGTTGGTTCAGGACTCCCATCCATGTCTCTCAACAGTACAGATTTTTGCAGAAACTCCAGATTTTTTGTCTGTTTTTCATAAAATTGCAGTTTTCTGTCAAATCACTGGCAAATCATTGAACACTGAAGTCACAAAATTGACAGGCATTTGATTTTCAGACTTCATATCCTTAAGAAAATCCACTCTAATACAAAACATGTTTAGCAACTTTTTAAGTTTGTAAGTGCAGTATTTATAAATTGTCCCAATTTTTGGACCTTTTTCCCCCATTATTTATGGCCTTGTCCAGATTTCTTGTTCTATGATGTTGAGAGGTATGCTGCCATCCCTTCCTACTGGAGCCAGTCTGCACTTGCACAAGTGTCCCCTTCAGCAAGGCAGCACTTGGGTATCAGTGCAGATTTGCATTATAGTTCTTTTACACACACACACACACACACACACACACACACACACACACACACGGTTAATGTGGACAAATCTGTTTGTTCAAAGTCACCAAACATTTCTCCAAACCCAGTTTTATGACACCTGCTACCAATCCACTTGACAGTCTGCAGCTGTAAATCTTGTTGTCCATGTTATTTCTTTTCCTTGGTTTCGTTTCTCTTACTTGTAATGTTACTTTTACACATTTTTTTCTCCTGCCTCCAATATCTACCCTAATTATTACTTCTAACAAATACTTTTTCTCACTTTCTTCTTTTCCTCTCCTCTTTATCCACTATTTGAACTTTTCCACTCTGACATTTGCTTTATGAGTAAGTAATGAACTGTCACCTTTATAATGTCAGCACATTTTAATGCTACATAATATTGTATTTAGTCTAATAATAGGTTCATAGGTAGGTACTAGGCTATCAGCCCAAGGGCCTAAGTAAGCCTAGCCAACAAGGTTTCCTGGCTTATGCCACCCAAGAAAGTTATTTTCCAGTGCCACTGTCGAGCAGAGCCACAGAAGTAATTCCCGGGATATATTTCCTATTTCCCATCCACTCAAAGATTTTTCTTGAAGAGTGCTAATGAGGAACTTTGCTTGACATAGATGGGTAGCTTGTTCCAGAGTACGGGAAGTCTCTGGGGCAGGAATCTATCCCTCCAGCATGTCCTGTTTATTGTGGTGACAAGGTTTAGGTCCCTAGAGCATGTAGCTCGGAGGGATTGGGATTTCTTTAGGTGTAGCATGTCCAACAGCTCCAGGTTTGACATAGCTTTATATGTTAGGCAGAAATCACCTCAGAGTAGGCGATATGCTACAGAGTAAAGCTGGAGTTTTTTGAGATGGTCGGTGTAGGGCATCTGTTTGAGGCCAGTAATCCTCTTTGTGAGGTACTTCTGTGGCCTTTCCAGCTGCTGCAGATGTCTTGTGAGGTACATTCCAAAACGGGCATTGTACTCTCTATTTTCCTGGATGAGAACTCTTTTTGTGATGAGGTGTGCCACGTAGAAGGACTTCCTGACTACTGTGGCGATGTGATTATCAAAGGAGAGACTACCGTTCACCTGGGTCACAAGGTCTCTTATCACACATTCGGTGTTAAGTAGACTGCTACCTATGTGGTAGTTCATGGGTGCAGAGTTTTTACCAAAGGGGATGACAGTGCACTTTTTGGCATTGAGCTTGAGACCATGGCTTTGACACCAGGCATCTGTCACAGTGAGGCCCTTCTGTAGGATGTCCACATAATTTGGGGACTCCACTATGCCTCCTAGTTTGCAGTCATCTGCGAACTTCGTTAGCCAGAGGCTTTCTGTGTTAGCCTGTACTTCAGAGAAGTAGATACCAAACAGAAGTCCCAGGACTCTAAACCCTGTCTGCAACTTTTACAGTGTGGGTTCTGTCAGTGAGCCAGTTGGCAACCCATCTTGTGACATAGGGATTTATACCTAGTTTAGTGAGTTTAGCTATAATTCCAGAATGGGGGATGGTGTCGAAAGCCTTGGCGAGGTCAAGATAGGCTGTGTGAACCACCTTACCCTCATCTACAGCTTTGTTGACTGACTCAAAGAAGTCGATTAGGTTCAGGAGGCATGATCTGCCTTTCACAAATCCGAACTGGGTGGGGTCCAGAGTTTGGAGGTTACCAATGTCTTTGTTTATGAGTTCCATGATGATGCGTTCCAAGGCCTTGCAGACCAGGCTCGTCAGGCTAATAGGGAGATAGTTCCCGGGATCAGTAGTGGCTCCCCCCTTTGTGGAGTGGGAGAACTGTTGCTGTGTGCCATTCAGTAGGCACAAAGCCTGATGTGAGGCTATGATTGGACATAGTGCTTAGATGGGGAGCCAGTTCATTCTGAAGTTCGTGTAAAACACAGCCTGGGATGTTGTCCAGTCCCATGGATGCTGTGTTTTTGGCTTTAGAGAGTGCAGCTTTTACCTGTGTAGTTGTGATTACAGGGACTCTGTATTCTTCCTGTATAAATGTGTAGAAACAGGCAACCTGATGTCCAGATAGTCAGTACTAACCACAGGAAACAAAGTCCAAGTTTCTTCTTTAACGTTAAAAGTATTTTATTTTTCAAAAAGACAACGTTTTCGCCGTGACCCCTGTCACAGCTTCCTCAGAAGAAGACAAGTAAAACAGCTAAACTGGTCTGTTCAAATACTCAGTTAACAGGAAGTGACAAATAATTGCACTTCCTGCACTAATTTGACTCAATAAAAATAATGAATAAAATAATGAATAATCATAAAACTCCATTAAATTATCTATAAATATTGTATGATAAAAAACAACATAAAAATATTCTTACTAGTGCATTTACATTAACATTGTAAGAAATTATGCATTAAACCCACAAAATAATGTGCATATAGGCATTACCTAAAGTAGCTCCTTAGTTTAAGAACACATGAAATGTTACAGTTCTCATTGAGGCCATCTAGCCTAAATGCATCTAAATTCAACTGCCATAAAAGTTCGACACACTCAAGAACTATCTGAAAGGGGCCTCCCTATCGGTTAAAGGTACTTGATCAATACCCATAAAACAAAAGAGTGGTCAGGGTTACTGCTAACATGTTTTGCTAAGGCATTCTCTAAAAGAGGTTTTTATAGCATAAAGGTGCTGGTATATTCTCTCTTTTAGTTTACGATTGGTTTTCCTATGTAAAAGGAAGGGCAGGAATTACACAAAGCAATGTACACCACTGACTTTGAATCACAAGTAATCCTCTGCTTAATGTTGTATTTTTTATTCCTAACTATAAAGGAATTTCCAGTTCTCATCACTTTACACATGTTGCAGCATCCACATTTAAATGAACCTCTAGGTCTTATGTGACCATAAGTGTTAGAAGTATGCTGTAAAAGTTCTTTCAAATTATTACTTCTCCTGTAAATTACATAGGGGGTCTGACCTAACTTGTCAATCAAGTTAACGGAATTAATAACTAGTGGCCAGTTTTTTAAGATAATGGCCCAAATTCCTGTTGAATTCAAGTTAAATTGGGTTATAAAACTTAAAGAAAAGTTTCTCTGCTGATTTAGTAAAGAATTTTTGTGTGCTAATTCATTATCATTAGTAGACCTACCTACATTAGATTGATCAAGTAGTGGTTTATACAACCCTTTTGTTCTTTTAGTGTCAACTTCATTTATAAGCCCTTCTAAAAGAGGGACAGGGTATCCGCGGTTTATAAACATACCTTTCAAAAATTGGCACTCAACTTTAAAATCGCTGTAAGTGCTACACATCCTGCCTGCACATACCAGTTGTCCTTTGACAATAGATTTTTTCTGCCTAGGTGGATGTAGACTAGTGTAGTGCAGGAAAGAGTTGCAGTACGTCTGTTTCCTGAAAATGCCAGACAAATAAATCTCTTCATCTACTTCTTTAGTTAGTCTCACGTCCAAGTAGTCTGTTTCTATTGTTGAAAACCTATAAGTAAATTTTAACCATTGTGTAGAATTGTTCAAATAGTCTACAAAAGTTTTGCTTCAACTTCATTCCCTTTAAAAGGATAAATATGTCGTCAAAAACCTAGTGTAATATTTTATCTTCTGCATTACAGTTTCATTAGATAGTATATAAAGGTTTTCCCAAAGGCTACAAACAGGTTAGCCACACTGGCTCCATAAGGGAGCCCATGGCTATTCCACATTTTTGTAAATAGAATTTATGTTCAAAACAAAAAGTTTGATGACAGTACTATGCTCAACAGTTCTGTTACAACGTCAATCTCCACTTGTGGTGCATTTAAGTCTTTAAGAAGCAGTTGAATCCATTCAACTGCCTCATTGTGAGGATGGATGTGTATAAATCAATGACATCCACAGTCAAAAGTTACACTCAAGGTCAAACTTAATACTGTTGATATCACGTAAGAAAGACCAGGAGTCTTTGCAAATAGTAGGTATTTTCTTTACATATTTTGATAGAATACTATCTATCAATTTTGAACAGGGTAGGTCATAGAAGACCTACCATCTATTAATGCCCTCATGGGAGGATTCTTTTGGTCTTTGTGTATCTTGGGTATTCAACATTACAGGCAACTTTGGCTGAATGATGTCAATATAGTTGTATGTCTCTAAGTCTATTTTGCCTGCTAGGAAAGGTCACGGAAATACCCAGTACGACCTTGAACCACATTAAACTCATTAAGGGAAGAAGTAACATAGGCATCAGATGATAACACTTGCATCATTTTTCTGTGTATTGAACGTTGTCGAACACTACCAAGCCCCCTCCTTTGTCAGGTTTCAAAACCTGACAGTTAAAAGCCCAGGTTTTTAGCCATTCACGTTGTGCGAGTGAAATATTCATCTCATTCAAAGTACTACTTGATTTTTGTGTAGAAAACAGATGTCTTGTATCTAATTCACACATTTGTTCAAATAGTAATAAATTTTGTTGTGTAGGAGGGTTAAACACGCTAGTCAGTTTCAATTTGTCATTAACATTTGTTGTTTCATCGTTAAAATATAATTTTAAATTTAACTTGTATGTAGCATTTCAGATCAATCAAAACTTTAGCTAAACTTCCATAGGTACTTGGAATAAAAGTGTATCCAAGAGCTAACAATTCAACTAGGTCAGAATCTAGTTCCAAAGATGAAAAGTTATAGATAGTAAAATCTTTCCTTGTGTTAGTATATATAACAGGGCCTTGCAAAAATCCTCGGACCTATGGGAGAAACATTGTCTGTTAACGTTTCCTCCAATACACATTCCCCTTGTTTCTTCTGTTGATTCCCTAAAAAACTTTATCATTAGGGAGCTCTAAAGGAACCTGCTTATTCTGGTCAGTTCTCCTGGTCCTCTTTGGTTCTTATAATTGTAGTTAACAGCAGTGGACCCTTTTAACCTATTACTTCTTCTAACTTCCTGTCTAGGTGTATTAGTAAGGTGTTCACCATTTTCACCTTCCAACTAAATTAATTCAGCATTAACAGAAGTAGAAGGCCCATTTAAACCAACAGTATTGGACCCTGCACTTGGAATGTTCAAATGGGAATATGCTTGGTTAGAAAAATAAGCTGTTCTATCCCTTACTAACTTCTTATTTTTGTTAATTTTAATTTAAGTAACAGTGCATCAATGCTAGAAAAAATACGGTCGTAATCATATTTAAACTGCAAAAAAGAAGTATTAATTTTGATTTCTTCATCCAAAACATTCACTTCAGAAATAAGAGACAAGATATGCATATCATAATGTTTAACTATCACGTTTAGCAATTGTAACCCCTGTTCCTGAAACAAACATTTCAATTCTGAAAAATACACTTGGTCCAACAGTAGTCCAGAAGGAGTAAAGTTGTTCCTAAGGCCTTTTGGAACCAGTTTCTCATTTAAACATTGCCTAAAATAAGCAGCTTCCAGCTGCAGTTTTTTTAATTTAAGCAACTTAATGTCAAGTACCTTTAAACGGTCACTAAACCAGTTGTTGTCGTTTTCTTGAACAGGAAAAGAGCTGGCAGTTGACCCAGTGTTAGCCCCTGACAAAAACGAAAACGGGTTCTCTTTGTTAATCCAGTCGTTCAAGGTTCGGCGTTCCTCCACTGGCTCCGTCCTATGCTCCTCATTTAAGTTAGATGCTGGTGGTGTAATTGGATTAGCATTAGTTCCTACAGCATGACTAGTAGAAGGGATCCGAAGATGCATGGAGTTGAAGGAAACAAGTCCGTTTCCTACTGGTAGAAGCAGTAGCGTTTTGAACAACAGAACTTCCTGCCTGTTGTTTATTTGGTCGAGGAGGCAGTCCTCTAAGCTGTTGTGCTGCAGGAAGTAACGTAGCAGACCCTTCCGAGTCAGAAACTGAAACAACATTCTGGTTTACAATAGTTTCAGACTTTTCTTTTCTGTAAAAGTTGGAAGTTGCTCTAAAACATCCATACGAACATGTAAAGCTTCCAATTTTTGTGAGATGGAAGCCAATAAAGAGAATAAGTCTGTTTCACTTGATTTTTCAAAAGTAGCTGTTAGACAAAGGTTAGGACTAACAGGACTGGCAGGAGTGCCTGAATCCATGGCAATCAACAAACAGTCAAAAATGAGCAAACAAACTTGTAAAAATGTGTAGAAACAGGCAACCTGATGTCCAGATAGTCAATACTAACCACAGGAAACAAAGTCCAAGTTTCTTCTTTAACGTAAAAGTATTTTATTTTTCAAAAAGACAACGTTTTCGCCGTGACCCCTGTCACAGCTTCCTCAGAAGAAGACAAGTAAAACAGCTAAACTGGTCTGTTCAAATACTCAGTTAACAGGAAGTGACAAATAATTGCACTTCCTGCACTAATTTGACTCAATAAAAATAATGAATAAAATAATGAATAATCATAAAACTCCATTAAATTATCTATAAATATTGTATGATAAAAACAACATAAAAATATTCTTACTAGTGCATTTACATTAACATTGTAAGAAATTATGCATTAAACCCAC
This sequence comes from Protopterus annectens, assembly GCF_019279795.1. NCBI lineage: Eukaryota > Metazoa > Chordata > Ceratodontiformes > Protopteridae > Protopterus > Protopterus annectens. The sequence goes on along the minus strand of NC_056748.1, from coordinate 370,066,842 downwards.
AAAATAATGTGCATATAGGCATTACCTAAAGTAGCTCCTTAGTTTAAGAACACATGAAATGTTACAGTTCTCATTGAGGCCATCTAGCCTAAATGCATCTAAATTCAACTGCCATAAAAGTTCGACACACTCAAGAACTATCTGAAAGGGCCTCCCTATCGGTTAAAGGTACTTGATCAATACCCATAAAACAAAAGAGTGGTCAGGGTTACTGCTAACATGTTTTGCTAAGGCATTCTCTAAAAGAGGTTTTTATAGCATAAAGGTGCTGGTATATTCTCTCTTTTAGTTTACGATTGGTTTTTCCTATGTAAAAGGAAGGGCAGGAATTACACAAAGCAATGTACACCACTGACTTTGAATCACAAGTAATCCTCTGCTTAATGTTGTATTTTTATTCCTAACTATAAAGGAATTTCCAGTTCTCATCACTTTACACATGTTGCAGCATCCACATTTAAATGAACCTCTAGGTCTTATGTGACCATAAGTGTTAGAAGTATGCTGTAAAAGTTCTTTCAAATTATTACTTCTCCTGTAAATTACATAGGGCGCTGACCTAACTTGTCAATCAAGTTAACGGAATTAATAACTAGTGGCCAGTTTTTAAGATAATGGCCCAAATTCCTGTTGAATTCAAGTTAAATTGGGTTATAAAACTTAAAGAAAAGTTTCTCTGCTGATTTAGTAAGGAATTTTTGTGTGCTAATTCATTATCATTAGTAGACCTACCTACATTAGATTGATCAAGTAGTGGTTTATACAACCCTTTTGTTCTTTTAGTGTCAACTTCATTTATAAGCCCTTCTAAAAGAGGGACAGGGTATCCAGCGGTTTATAAACATACCTTTCAAAAATTGGCACTCAGCTTTAAAATCGCTGTAAGTGCTACACATCCTGCCTGCACGTACCAGTTGTCCTTTGACAATAGATTTTTTCTGCCTAGGTGGATGTAGACTAGTGTAGTGCAGGAAGGAGTTGCAGTACGTCTGTTTCCTGAAAATGCCAGACAAATAAATCTCTTCATCTACTTCTTTAGTTAGTCTCACGTCCAAGTAGTCTGTTTCTATTGTTGAAAACCTATAAGTAAATTTTAACCATTGTGTAGAATTGTTCAAATAGTCTACAAAAGTTTTGCTTCAACTTCATTCCCTTTAAAAAGGATAAATATGTCGTCAAAAACCTAGTGTAATATTTTATCTTCTGCATTACAGTTTCATTAGATAGTATATAAAGGTTTTCCCAAAGGCTACAAACAGGTTAGCCACACTGGCTCCATAAGGAGCCCATGGCTATTCCACATTTTGTAAATAGAATTTATGTTCAAAACAAAAAGTTTGATGACAGTACTATGCTCAACAGTTCTGTTACAACGTCAATCTCCACTTGTGGTGCATTTAAGTCTTTAAGAAGCAGTTGAATCCATTCAACTGCCTCATTGTGAGGATGGATGTGTATAAATCAATGACATCCACAGTCAAAAGTTACACTCAAGGTCAAACTTAATACTGTTGATATCACGTAAGAAAGACCAGGAGTCTTTGCAAATAGTAGGTATTTTCTTTACATATTTTGATAGAATACTATCTATCAATTTTGAACAGGGGTAGGTCATAGAAGACCTACCATCTATTAATGCCCTCATGGGAGGATTCTTTTGGTCTTTGTGTATCTTGGGTATTCCGAACATTACAGGCAACTTTGGCTGAATGATGTCAATATAGTTGTATGTCTCTAAGTCTATTTTGCCTGCTAGGAAAAGGTCACGGAAATACCCACGGGTACGACCTTGAACCACATTAAACTCATTAAGGGAAGAAGTAACATAGGCATCAGATGATAACACTTGCATCATTTTTTCTGTGTATTGAACGTTGTCGAACACTACCAAGCCCCCTCCTTTGTCAGGTTGGGGAGGCCCCTTTCAGATAGTTCTTGAGTGTGTCGAACTTTTATGGCAGTTGAATTTAGATGCATTTAGGCTAGATGGCCTCAATGAGAACTGTAACATTTCATGTGTTCTTAAACTAAGGAGCTACTTTAGGTAATGCCTATATGCACATTATTTTGTGGGTTTAATGCATAATTTCTTACAATGTTAATGTAAATGCACTAGTAAGAATATTTTTATGTTGTTTTTATCATACAATATTTATAGATAATTTAATGGAGTTTTATGATTATTCATTATTTTATTCATTATTTTATTGAGTCAATTAGTGCAGGAAGTGCAATTATTTGTCACTTCCTGTTAACTGAGTATTTGAACAGACCAGCTTAGCTGTTTTACTTGTCTTCTTCTGAGGAAGCTGTGACAGGGGTCACGCAAAACGTTGTCTTTTTGAAAAATAAAATACTTTTACGTTAAAAAAGAAACTTGGACTTTGTTTCCTGAGGTTAGTATTGACTATCTGGACATCAGGTTGCCTGTTTCTACACATTTTTACAAGTTTGTTTGCTCATTTTTGACTGTTTGTTGATTGCCATGGATTCAGGCACTCCTGCCAGTCCTGTTAGTCCTAACCTTTGTCTAACAGCTACTTTTGAAAAATCAAGTGAAACAGACTTATTCTCTTTATTGGCTTCCATCTCACAAAAATTGGAAGCTTTACATGTTCGTATGGATGTTTTAGAGCAACTTCCAACTTTTTACAGAAAAGAAAAGTCTGAAACTATTGTAAACCAGAATGTTGTTTCAGTTTCTGACTCGGAAGGGTCTGCTACGTTACTTCCTGCAGCACAACAGCTTAGAGGACTGCCTCCTCGACCAAATAAACAACAGGCAGGAAGTTCTGTTGTTCAAAACGCTACTGCTTCTACCAGTAGGGAAACGGACTTGTTTCCTTCAACTCCATGCATCTTTCGGATCCCTTCTACTAGTCATGCTGTAGGAACTAATGCTAATCCAATTACACCACCAGCATCTAACTTAAATGAGGAGCATAGGACGGAGCCAGTGGAGGAACGCCGAACCTTGAACGACTGGATTAACAAAGAGAACCCGTTTGCCTTTCTGTCAGGCGCTAACACTGGGTCAACTGCCAGCTCTTTTCCTGTTCAAGAAAACGACAACAACTGGTTTAGTGACCGCTTAAAGGTACTTGACATTAAGTTGCTTAAATTAAAAAAACTGCAGCTGGAAGCTGCTTATTTTAGGCAATGTTTAAATGAGAAACTGGTTCCAAAAGGCCTTAGGAACAACTTTACTCCTTCTGGACTACTGTTGGACCAAGTGTATTTTTCAGAATTGAAATGTTTGTTTCAGGAACAGGGGTTACAATTGCTAAACGTGATAGTTAAACATTATGATATGCATATCTTGTCTCTTATTTCTGAAGTGAATGTTTTGGATGAAGAAATCAAAATTAATACTTCTTTTTTGCAGTTTAAATATGATTACGACCGTATTTTTTCTAGCATTGATGCACTGTTACTTAAATTAAAAATTAACAAAAATAAGAAGTTAGTAAGGGATAGAACAGCTTATTTTTCTAACCAAGCATATTCCCATTTGAACATTCCAAGTGCAGGGTCCAATACTGTTGGTTTAAATGGGCCTTCTACTTCTGTTAATGCTGAATTAATTTCGTTGGAAGGTGAAAATGGTGAACACCTTACTAATACACCTAGACAGGAAGTTAGAAGAAGTAATAGGTTAAAAGGGTCCACTGCTGTTAACTACAATTATAAGAACCAAAGAGGACCAGGGAGAACTGACCAGAATAAGCAGGTTCCTTTAGAGCTCCCTAATGATAAAGTTTTTTTAGGGAATCAACAGAAGAAACAAGGGGGGAATGTGTATTGGAGGAAACGTTAACAGACAATGTTTCTCCCATAGGTCCGAGGGATTTTTTGCAAGGCCCTGTTATATATACTAACACAAGGAAAGATTTTACTATCTATAACTTTTCATCTTTGGAACTAGATTCTGACCTAGTTGAATTGTTAGCTCTTGGATACACTTTTATTCCAAGTACCTATGGAAGTTTAGCTAAAGTTTTGATTGATCTGAAATGCTACATACGCAAGTTAAATTTAAAATTATATTTTAACAATGAAACAACAAATGTTAATGACAAATTGAAACTGACTAGCGTTTTTAACCCTCCTACACAACAAAATTTATTACTATTTGAACAAATGTGTGAATTAGATATAAGACATCTGTTTTCTACACAAAAATCAAGTAGTACTTTGAATGAGATGAATATTTCACTCGCACAACGTGAATGGCTAAAAAACCTGGGCTCTTTAACTGTCAGGTTTTTGAAACCTGACAAAGGAGGGGGCTTGGTAGTGTTCGACAACGTTCAATACACAGAAAAAATGATGCAAGTGTTATCATCTGATGCCTATGTTACTTCTTCCCTTAATGAGTTTAATGTGGTTCAAGGTCGTACCCGTGGGTATTTCCGTGACCTTTTCCTAGCAGGCAAAATAGACTTAGAGACATACAACTATATTGACATCATTCAGCCAAAGTTGCCTGTAATGTTCGGAATACCCAAGATACACAAAGACCAAAAGAATCCTCCCATGAGGGCATTAATAGATGGTAGGTCTTCTATGACCTACCCCTGTTCAAAATTGATAGATAGTATTCTATCAAAATATGTAAAGAAAATACCTACTATTTGCAAAGACTCCTGGTCTTTCTTACGTGATATCAACAGTATTAAGTTTGACCTTGAGTGTAACTTTTTGACTGTGGATGTCATTGATTTATACACATCCATCCCTCACAATGAGGCAGTTGAATGGATTCAACTGCTTCTTAAAGACTTAAATGCACCACAAGTGGAGATTGACGTTGTAACAGAACTGTTGAGCATAGTACTGTCATCAAACTTTTTTGTTTTTGAACATAAATTCTATTTACAAAAATGTGGAATAGCCATGGGCTCCCCTTGCGGAGCCAGTGTGGCTAACCTGTTTGTAGCCTTTTGGGAAAACCTTTATGTACTATCTAATGAAACTGTAATGCAGAAGATAAAATATTACACTAGGTTTTTGGACGACATATTTATCCTTTTTAAAGGGAATGAAGTTGAAGCAAAACTTTTTGTAGACTATTTGAACAATTCTACACAATGGTTAAAATTTACTTATAGGTTTTCAACAATAGAAACAGACTACTTGGACGTGAGACTAACAAGAAGTAGATGAAGAGATTTATTTGTCTGGCATTTTCAGGAAACAGACGTACTGCAACTCTTTCCTGCACTACACTAGTCTACATCCACCTAGGCAGAAAAAATCTATTGTCAAAGGACAACTGGTACGTGCAGGCAGGATGTGTAGCACTTACAGCGATTTTAAAGCTGAGTGCCAATTTTTGAAAGGTATGTTTATAAACCGCGGATACCCTGTCCCTCTTTTAGAAGGGCTTATAAATGAAGTTGACACTAAAAGAACAAAAGGGTTGTATAAACCACTACTTGATCAATCTAATGTAGGTAGGTCTACTAATGATAATGAATTAGCACACAAAAATTCCTTACTAAATCAGCAGAGAAACTTTTCTTTAAGTTTTATAACCCAATTTAACTTGAATTCAACAGGAATTTGGGCCATTATCTTAAAAACTGGCCACTAGTTATTAATTCCGTTAACTTGATTGACAAGTTAGGTCAGCGCCCTATGTAATTTACAGGAGAAGTAATAATTTGAAAGAACTTTTACAGCATACTTCTAACACTTATGGTCACATAAGACCTAGAGGTTCATTTAAATGTGGATGCTGCAACATGTGTAAAGTGATGAGAACTGGAAATTCCTTTATAGTTAGGAATAAAAAATACAACATTAAGCAGAGGATTACTTGTGATTCAAAGTCAGTGGTGTACATTGCTTTGTGTAATTCCTGCCCTTCCTTTTACATAGGAAAAACCAATCGTAAACTAAAAGAGAGAATATACCAGCACCTTTATGCTATAAAAAAACCTCTTTTAGAGAATGCCTTAGCAAAACATGTTAGCAGTAACCCTGACCACTCTTTTTGTTTTATGGGTATTGATCAAGTACCTTTAACCGATAGGGGAGGCCCCTTTCAGATAGTTCTTGAGTGTGTCGAACTTTTATGGCAGTTGAATTTAGATGCATTTAGGCTAGATGGCCTCAATGAGAACTGTAACATTTCATGTGTTCTTAAACTAAGGAGCTACTTTAGGTAATGCCTATATGCACATTATTTTGTGGGTTTAATGCATAATTTCTTACAATGTTAATGTAAATGCACTAGTAAGAATATTTTTATGTTGTTTTTATCATACAATATTTATAGATAATTTAATGGAGTTTTATGATTATTCATTATTTTATTCATTATTTTTATTGAGTCAAATTAGTGCAGGAAGTGCAATTATTTGTCACTTCCTGTTAACTGAGTATTTGAACAGACCAGTTTAGCTGTTTTACTTGTCTTCTTCTGAGGAAGCTGTGACAGGGTCACGGGCTAAAACGTTGTCTTTTTGAAAAATAAAATACTTTTACGTTAAAGAAGAAACTTGGACTTTGTTTCCTGTGGTTAGTATTGACTATCTGGACATCAGGTTGCCTGTTTCTACACATTTTTACAAGTTTGTTTGCTTATTCTTCCTGTATAGACATCGGTCCTTTAGGGGGTGAGAGGGGGTAAAGTTAGCACTGAACCTGTCTGCCAGGAAGTTGGCAATATCAGTTGGTTTTATAATTTTCATGCCGTTATGCTGTAACTCCGAGCAGATCTGGGTGTTGCCATTGAGATTCTTGACATAGCTATAGAATGCTTTGTGGTTATCCTTAGAATCAGTGGCAATTTTGTTTTTATAGCTAGCTTTGGAGGCTCTTATAAAGGATCTCAGCTTCTTACTGAGGCTGACCAGAGAGCTCCACCACTCATGGGATTTTACTCTCTTTTGCAACAGTTTCTTCCTTCTGTTGTACAGTTTGCTTATGGCAGGGGACCACCAGATTGGCTTCCTTTTTTTGGAGGATAGCTTCTTGGTTCCGTTTGGGATAGCACGATCCATGCACTCGTGTAAGTGCTTATAGAGTGCATTTGTGTAGGATTCAGCAGTCATAACTGAGGGTTGGGAGGGTGGCCTAATGGTTAAGGTGTTTGCCTTACAAACACAAGATGCAGGGTTTGAATCTCACAAGGGATAATTGGCTAGGCTTAAAATGGCTCGCAATGGCAGTTAGCTTAGTACTAATCTATGAATCTATGAAACTGTATTGTCCATCTGCATGAGTGTCATGAGGTTCGCCACTTCTGTCTTAAGAAGCATGAAGTTGGCTTTGGAGAAATTTTTTACCGTGGTTTCCTTAATGGGGGTATGGGCGGGATGTGGATATCTAGGGTGATTTGCTTGTGGTCGGATCTGACCAACGAGGAGTTGACTTCAGGTGTGAAACACCGGTCACTCATGTTGGTAATGACTAGATCTAGGATATTGTTGCCCTTGGTGGGGGGTGTGGATAAGTTGATCCAGGGCATTGGAATTTTTGAATTCCAGAAAGTATTGAGCGAAGGAGTTGGTACATGAGTAGTTTTCCCAGTTAATGGTGGGGTAGTTGAAATCGCCCATTATTATGGTGTTTGTTTGAACCCTAATATTTTCCAGTATATCAAGAAAAGAGGAGTGGGAATCCTGGGGCATGGTGGGGGATCTGTCGCAAGATACAATTTGGATTGCAGTTTTGCCCAGAGTTAGTTGCACTTGGATAACCTCGGATGCATTATGCTGAGCAACTAGCCTGGAAGTGTGGATATCCTTAATGAATATGGACACACCTCCGCCTTTGGTGTTTCAGCCCAGGTTACGTGGCTGAAAGGTGTGATATGAGTTATAGCCTGGTAGTGCAGGGGTGCTCTCTGGAGCCTTGAACCAGGTCTCAGTCACTGCACAGATATCGATGTTCTCCATTTTAAGGAGTGCCTCGAGTGAGTGCATTTTGAGATTTAGACTTCTAGCATTGAGTAGCATTACCCTCAGTTTTTGCTTGCCTGTTCTGTTATGGTGGTGAATTTGTCATTTGAACCTTGTCTAAAAAAGGCACTAAAAGGGTTGCAAGAGCCTTGGCCAGTATCCAGAATCCCAGGGGCGACAGGTGCAGGCCATCTCTGGCAAAGCATCATGGTCTGTCGACCATGTCGTCCCAGGCAGCCAGATTCTGGATCCCCTTAGAATGACACCAGAAGCTTAGCCAATTGTTGAAGTCAATCATTTTGTCCTTGTACTGCGGTATCATTCTGGGCGATGGCAGAATACTACTCAGGGCTAGGGTTATACCTGCCTGGGCTACAAGATCGGAGAGCTCTTCCATGTTTCTTTTCATGTAGTCCAGGGAGGTACGTCTCAGGTCATTCACACCAACATGAACAATGACAGAGTCATATTTGTACTTGTTGTGGAGTGATCTGAGTGTGTGGTTTATGTGGCGGATCCTGGCACCCGACAGGCAGCTGAGAGTAACCTTCTCCTTGTTTAGCCTGGTGAGTGGGATATCAATTTTAGCTGACTATAGAGTCACCTATGAGTAGTGTGTTGTGTAAGTTATTTTGCCTAATGTATTATATATGTTATAATATATATATGTTTGTCATAATATCTGAATAAGTGAGTGGGATTTTCATGACAGCATCAAGGATCAATTTTCCTTCCTTCTGTGTTTTTTTCTTAAGTTTTGGATTTTTCCTGACATATTGATTGATTTTCTTAGTATATTTTATTTTTTATTTATTTTCCATTTGTTTACCAGGTTAGTCCGACTGGACACAAGGTGACCGTTTTCAGCAGAGGCTCGGGGAGCAAAGCTCCAGATACATAGTAAACAATTATAAAAGATAATAAAAATAAATTATACAAACATAGCTATTTTGTACAAAGAGCATAGAAAATATAAAAGGAGTAAAATCAGAGTTTTACAATTGATGCAGCATACAGTGGTTAGAATATTGAGAAACAATTAAACAAGATAAAATACAACAAATGTACAATTGCTTGAACATAAATTCAAAAAGAAGTTTCCATAGACAAACAGGGTCATAAACTAGAAATCATAACTATATTGATATGATTTATATTGCATTTATCTTGTTTTAATGATGGTATATGTGTATTATTGTACATGTCATATGTGCACAAATATTTGTATTAATTTATGTATTTACAGTATATTGACAAAGTACTGGGTCACATCAGAGGCTTGGGAGGTCAATGTTAAAAAAACTGAGAACTGTTGTAAAGCTTGGCATTGAATACCATTAGTTCAGGTTATGCTATAAGAGAATAACTATGTAAAGATAACCCAGTCAGCAGCCAGAATACGTTATAAAATGAATGTTTTATTGTGCACATTAAGAAATCAATAGATTGGTCCAAACTCTGGACTGCTCTGTGTGCTTCTTTTTTTTATTCCTGGGGAAATGCTATTCAGAATTGAAGAGACGTATAACAGTTTTAGTGGCACACCAGGCTGTTATTTTTTTTTTATGTCTATTGTTTTGCAAAGCTGACGAAATAGTTGAATCTACCCAAGCTGGAAATGTGAGACTGTAGCCCACTGAAGGAAGGGAGAGGGGAGGAGTAACTTGTCCAGGAACTGAAACTTGCAAAACTGCTCCTTGTGAAAAGTCTTTTTTATCTCTGTAATTTGTTGACACTTTTGCAAGTTTCTTTCAGAGAATGTGTAGTACATCAGTAGGAACAACATTTGTAAAACTCAGCACATACCAGTCAATGACACATGAGCTGCAGACTCTCAAACTTGGCATTTTTTTCAGGTGGTCCATTCTAAGTGAATGGAAGTCTAGTCTGACTACAAATGGTAGGGCTATTTGTTCTCACAGTCTGCGCATTGAGACAGATTTAGCTTTCCAAAGGAATCACAATGTCTGCCAGACAAGAGTAAAAAAAAAATTAAAATTAGGAATGAGTACTTATTTTGCTGCAGGCAGGTTTAGGAGGTGCAGTAAATCATGGCGAGATAAAAAATATATGTTTTTCATTGTTTGCCTGTAGTGGTCCTTTAATGTAGGAGCATTTCATCTGGATATGAGAGCGAGCCAATCAAATCTCTGCATCTAAGAAGAGATACCTTGAGATGGTGGGCAAGAAAGTGCCTAAATGCCTTTGGTTCCGTGAATTCTACCTGAACCTGAGCATGCCAACTCCCAACCCAGATGGGTGCAAGAGTGTAAATACTTGTGTAAAAGTGCCACTGCAGACCCAACAGTAATGTCCTTGGTGGCAGTAAGAGTCAAAGCTGGCAAAGAGATTGAAGACATTTCCTTTTGATAAAGCAAGCAAAAGTCATGGACTACTTTGGAAAAATGGTCACCTCAGCCATCCCAGATTTTATAACATACGTGATTAAGCATTAGGGTGAAGCCATCATGTAGGCTGCGGGCTTGTGTATTAGTGTCCAGGGGAAAATTAAGGAAAAAACATAATCGTCATTACCCAGACAGCTTTCAGAGTTGTCAAGTATGCAGTAAATAGTAGCTATGATGCAGTGGACATCTAGAGCAGAGCACCATCCTCCAGGACTGTGCTGAGTACACATGCATTGACCAAGCTAAAAATCGTACCAGAATAAAGGGCTGAATCTTGATTCAGCCTTGGGCAGTGAGTTTCTCACTGAACTTCCTTATAACTATGTCTTTAAATGCTAACTGTGCATCTCTGCTGCTCAGTTCAGCTGTGGAGTCAGTCAAGCAGCTGTTTAACCTGTCACTTCCCAAGAAAAGTGAAACTGCCCTAACAGATTTGTTCCTTTTCCTGAAAGCAAACAAACTCTGATCAGTACAAACAAAAGACATGGTTCGAAAGGAAACAAGTGTGGTGTGGTGATAGAGTGCAAGGGAAGAAGCCCCCTTCCGTCTAAGAGCTGCTGGGCAGTACTGACTGCATAACTTGGGGTGAGTGTAAGCTATAGTAGGACTGAATGAGGCAAGGGCATAAATCTGAAGGAAGTAATTGCCTTACTGCTGACTCTGAAGGCATTCAGAAATTCATTCAAACCGGGCAAGTAGAGGATTGTGATGGGCAGCACTACGTAAATGTGATTTGTGAATGAATAGGGTAACACACAATAATAGTAAATGTACAGACTAGCCGTGATAGTGTTAGAAACAGTAATCCAGTTAGGATGCTGCTTATAGGTTTTCATCTTTCCTGTAGTCCAAAACATGCTTCTGGACGACTGAGCGGTTCTCATCAATGGCTAATAATCAAAAGTCGGACCCACAAGCCCTTCAGAATGTTTCCAAAAAACTGGGACTCCTTTTGGCAAACCTGTCTCGCTGAAGAAAATCACAAGCTCTCAGCATCTTTTTATCCAAATAAGTAAAACAAAATCTCCACTGAAGGTGGAAAAACAGGGTAATCAACTATTTAGTAAGTACTTTTGTCCACTTAAAATTCAAAACAGACTATATCAGAATAAAAGCAGTTTTTCAGTTTCTGTATTTTATAATAAAATATAATTGGATCACGCTATCTCATCACTCGCATAAACACAAATTTTTTCTAAGTAATGCATGAAAGCATAACATGTTTCTTTTAAAAGCATTCTCCTTCTGTAAAACAATTATTGCTTCCTAATCTCCTTCCTATTCAAAAACATTTACTATAAGTATCTTCATTCACACCAGGGGCTTTGTCACCCTGCAAATTATCTTCCATCTTTATGCCATCAAACAGAAAATTGAAAATGCATTATTTAAACATGCAAAAGAATGTACATGTAAAATTTTTTATTTTGAAATTCTTCATTATGAATCTCTAGATTTTACTGGAGGGTCAATAAAAAAATTCAGAACTGGGAGACTAGTTGGCACATTTGTAGAACAATATTCTTAGCTGAGTTGATTTAATGTTTTATAATCTTTCTTGTTCTTAACTGGATGAGTTAGTTGTATATGAATTATGATGAGCTGTTGTGATGTCATATCTTTAGTCACTACTTCTCCCCCTGCTCTTCTGATGTTTTAAGTGTTTTTGTAACAGTCTTATCTGTGTTAGAAACAAGTATACATTAAAACGTGTGTATAGCATATAATTTATTTCCCGCTAACATCTGCTTTCAGTATTTCCTACTACAGACAGTGTTTATCTTATAAATCAATGGTGCATAATATTTCTAACCATTCATATCAAGTATTACTAGGGCACAGTTCTCAGTAAAATGTTCAGCTTAGTTTCATTAACCAAGCAATGCTTAAACTCAAGAGCAGTTTTATGATTCACTTCAAGTTTTCGTTGCATTTGGGGTATAAGCAGGATAAATCCACTTCAGTTAATGACACATTTCCCCAGTTATCTTAGCACATCATTTGTTATGTCTAGTATCCGTTTACCTAACTTAACCTCATTCCTTACCTCCATATGTTTCTTGTAGTACCAAATGCCCTCATTCAACAGTCATGCCTGTAACATTACTGTTAGACATTGTATGCGTTATTCCCCTTCCTAATCTTCCTAAGTCAGTCTTCTTCTTGTAACGTAGTCCTTATCCACTTTAATTCATATCTAGAATAAAAGAAACAAAACTTTTTTTTGCAGTCTGGGACCCGTCCTCCTTTACTTACCTAGTTTTAGATTTTGTGTTGCATCATCTTAAAATTTAAGCCAAGAGAAAGAGGCTCATGGAGGCATCCTTCAACTTCAAAACACCACATGTGTGCTTCTTTGGTGTATTAAGCTTTGACTGAATCTTGTCTTGTGATAATGTTTCTTTGAGCTGGATCGTGGCTTTTAAAAAAAAAAAAAAAAAAAAAAAAAAGGTCTGATGGGCCATTTTGTTTGTGCAGACCGTAAGTAAATAACTTGACTGGTGTTTAGAAAGGCAAAAAAAAAGAAGTCTCTATGTCCCTTTTAAATATGTCCCAAGGTAGTATGTTCTTAGCTTCTTTATGTAGAATTCCATCAGAAAGTCATCAAACAGGTGTTTCTTACCCCCTTGGCTCTTTCAGTAGCAGAGGTTATATGTATACTGCTTTCCTTTCTGAAACTGCAGGGAATATCAGATTTATAAAGACCATTTCATTCCTTACGGTTACTTTACTCATAGACTATCTTTTAAACGTTTCCTTTGGTTTCTACTCATGTCATGTTTTTTTCACATAGGGTACTAGCTGTCCTCATTTAATGGAAGCCAGTCAAGACTGAAAGGAGCCCCATTACCCCATGATAGATAAAGTTCTTATGAACCCAAGGTAACACTTGGAAAAAGATGACAAGGTGCCAAAAATAATGTTGGAGGATTTCTATCACTATTTGTTTGGATCCAATATCCCGAAGGGGGAGATGCAAGTTTGAATGGTAGCAGCACTTTTTGAAGAAGCTTGATCACTTTCCCAGAGTGTTTCCTAAGTTGTCACACCCCTACAGTTGGTGCAGCTCATATTTACCAGTCTGTTATCTGTGTTAGTAAGAGGTTAATAAAATAAACAGGAAGTCTTAAAATGCTTTTAAAAACTGCAAGCAAAGTAATCTTATAGACAGTTGTGCCCAGTTATAAGGAATAGCCATTGCTGAGAATTATATGGTCACCAAAGTAGTTGGAGAGGAATTTGGCATTCAGGGCTGCTTATGGAGACACTGATCAGCCTATTAAGGTTTATATGCAGATACTACTGCAACACTGTTTTGAGTTCTTTGTACAGGCAGCCAGTTTGTTTTCAAAGAGTACTTTTTTTTTTTTTTTTTACTTGCTTTGGCCACATGGGTAATAAAACTGGTTGAGAAAGAGCAGTGAATGTTGAGCACAGCAGTGGCAGCCAGTGCTAGAGATCCATAAACTTTTATGTTCCTTTTTCAGTCTGCAAGTCTGATTTATTTTCTTATATATGGTATGATCGAAAAAACTGCAACAGCACAAAATATTACTAGTAAGAGCTCCAAATGGCACTACACATATCACACCTACTGGATCAAGGCTACAAAAAAAGGTGTTGCATTGCCTGAATATATATCTACTCAGCCCCTAAACCAAATACACAATGGCAGCCATGTCAGTATTAAAAGAATTTTGCAAGAGTACATTTTGGCCTTGTAAAGTTCTGAGTGTTAAACTTTGCAAATCATACTTAGTGAAATATTGCCAATACTTTCACAAGCCCCTTTCTTATATTTCATTAATGTAGTGGTTTACTTAGCTTAAATGCTAACTTTTATGGAAGATTGTTTTGATTTGTTCACTGTGTGTGTGTGTGTCTATATATATATATATATATATATATATATATATATATATATATATATATATATATATATATATACCTTTATATTGTCGATCCCGATATGGGCTTCACAACTTCCGCGAATGCTGAAATGCGAATGTCTCCAACGTCGAATTCCGAATATGCGAATGGCAAAACCTCGACCCTTTTTGACCCCATGGTAGCATTGGTGTGGAGGTGTTACGTGGCCGGAAATGTCGAATGTTTTTCGATGTTTAAATTTTTTTTCGGTTTTGGTTCGTGTAAACCACGTCGATAAAGTGGCCGTTCGACATCGATTTAAAGGTAAACCTGTATATATATATATATATATATATATATATATATATATATATGTATGTATGTATGTATATAGGTAGGTAGATAGATACACACACGCGCACACACACACACACACACACACACACACGTGTGTGAGTATGGATGCCAAACCGATAAAAAAAAAAAAAAAAAAGTTTTACTTTTTTTTTTTTGTTTTCTCAGAGGGGCACCCCCCATCCCACCCCTAACTTGGTAATCTGCACTCTCACACCCCTGCTAATTATATATACCAATGCCAAGGTCACAATGCAGTGGGGAAAGGGCATATTTCCCGCTCTCCACCATACTGTAATCTCACACAGAAATAAAAGCCATTATGTGCAATTAGCTGAATGTTAAGTTGTCAATCTCGCCTTCATTCTTGCTTGATGGGTTCGGAGCCGATCCCTCGGCTCCGACTCGGCACTTGCTAAGCTCGAGAGTCACTTTTACCAGCTCGAGGCAGCCCCATATCCCATGATGCAAGGCGGTAAGTACCCAGATCTCGTTTGCCGCTTCGCTTAGGAGGTCTTCTTTTTACCAGCTCCTGGTAAGTTATTCACTTTT
This sequence comes from Protopterus annectens, assembly GCF_019279795.1. NCBI lineage: Eukaryota > Metazoa > Chordata > Ceratodontiformes > Protopteridae > Protopterus > Protopterus annectens. The sequence continues at coordinate 370,051,748 of NC_056748.1, read as the reverse complement.
GTGAGATTTTAGCCCCTTTTAGTTAAAAAAACCTTTATTGATAGTTTTAAGTTTAATTTGTAGTTTTTCTGACAGGAAATCCCTATCTCCTTTAATTTTGTTAGTCAAACTTTTCCCTATCCCATCCCCCCCCTGTTAGGGTGTGTGTGTTGGTTTTATAGAATACCTTTTGGTATTTATTTAAGTTAATTTTGACTGGTGTGTGTGTGTGTGTTTTTTCAGCACCATGTCAAAGCAGAGGGTCTCAGGTTTTAAGAAGTGTGACTCGTGCTGTCAGAAGATGTCTCTGACAGACGGTCACACTTCTTGCCTGTATTGTCTGGGCCCTCTTCACCTGCAGGACTCCTGTGCTATTTGTCATTCCTTCAGCCAGAGAGTCCTGCAGGAGAGACGTAATAAGCTGATACTTAGGGGCCTTCTTAAGCCGGAGGGCTCTCCGGCTAAGTCGGCTCCACCAAAATCAGCAAAATCTTCCAAGGCCCAGGCTTCTGTATCTAAGCCTGCGGCCTCGGCTCCGACTCGTACTGAGTCGAGATCGGCTCCGGCTGGAGCCGATTCTGGCTTGACAAAGCCTTGAATCTGTATTGACCACTTCGATGTCGGCTCCGATCGGCTCCGACACCCATGTGGCACCCCCCATCCCACCCCTAACTTGGTAATCTGCACTCTCACACCCCTGCTAATTATATATACCAATGCCAAGGTCACAATGCAGTGGGGAAAGGGCATATTTCCCGCTCTCCACCATACTGTAATCTCACACAGAAATAAAAGCCATTATGTGCAATTAGCTGATTTTCACTCAGCCTTACTGGAATTGTTTGACCACTTTTTTACACACAGATAATTGCATACTTGAATATGTGTATATATGCACATGCACGCACGCACACACACACACACACACACACACACACACACAGTGTTGAGTTTCTTTTGCATGCAAGTATCCAATGAACTGCATGCTAACATTGAGTTCCTTATTTGGGTGTTTTCAAGATGTCTGTGTTTTGCCATTTTGAGTGAATACAGTTTATGCCCACTTTTCGTGTTCAAGTAAGTGTTACACAAGCAGTAATGCTTGACAGGATAGACATTATAGGGAAATAATGGACCACACAGGAGTGTTTTGAGAGCCCCCACTCCTGGAAGGTCCATTATCTCAACATCTACCCTGAGAGCATTACTGCACTTAGAAATTGGGCTAAGTTATCAAGTTAATTGTTAGTATATATCATTATTTTATATGAAAAGTATAAAATAGTTATTTTGCTTATTTAAAAGTTGTTTTAGGATATGAAGTTGTTGGAAGAGGAAGTATTTTGCATCCAGATTGTACAGCATGTAACAATTTAATAGCTTATTCATAAAGTATAGTCATCACAAACACGTGTACACAGTGGTTGTTTGTATATTATCATATGCATTGTGCTTTCTTAGAATGGCTATTTTGGTTTCATAGATGACGTTCAGTATATTGGAAATGTCACATGATGATCAGTGAAGCTCTACAGGAATATTTCAAGTGTTTGCTTCTTCCTGCAAATATCAGTCTGCAATAGTATAAGCATTAACTTAGAATGAAGCCAAGTACGCTGCCTGCTAACTAGTCTGATTTGGCATGTAAATAGTTGTACTATGTAGTGGTAGAGAAGCAGTGGCAGGCTATGTTTTACTCTTGCTTTCACATGGTACTACATTTGCTGTTTTCAGATGCCACAGGGTAGTAACGTAGACTTGAAGACTGTCTACATGTCTTTGCTGATTGATTTTTTTTTCTTATAAAATTCAGTTCTTCTTTTTACAGAACCCATGTGATGATAAACGGCACAAAGACATCTGGTCAAAAGAAAAAACCTGTGATAGACTACCCAAGTTCCTAATTATAGGACCACAGAAAACAGGTAAGCCCTTAACTATGTGATATTTTCTAAGGTAATGTCTGTAAGTGGTGAATAATTTACACCGCCCTTGTACTGGACAGATTGGATAAGTACGCTAGTGTTTTATTGTTCTCTGAGATTTACTTCAGTGGTTCCTGATTCCTTCATCTTGGAGCAGATCATTTTTGCATGTTCCCTGTAGAGCTTTTTAAATATAAAATGTACTGCTCACTGCAATGTATCACATTGAAACACTTCACAGTGATGACATTTTGCTAACACAGGTAAAGGAGGAAAGTCATACATGGGCATACTTATAGGTTCATAGGTTATAGGTTAGGTTAGTAGTAGGCTAACTGCCCTTGCAAGCCATTTCAAGCCTAGCCAATTATCCCCAGTGAGATTCAAACTCTGCACCTTGTGTTTGTAAGGCAAGCACCTTAGCCATTAGGACACCCTCCCAACCCTGTCAAATAGGAAAATGAATGTTGATTGCCAGATATTTCTTGCAGCATTTTACTGATTTGTGGTTGGGATGAAGAGCTGAATAGGGGAGCACTACTGTTTTCAGAAAGGCTAGGTTAATTTGTTGTGGTGCTTTTGTCACAGCATTATTTTGCAAGGCCTGCTATGCTCAATGAAATGTTCCCTTTCCTAACTTAAGTCTGCATTTCGCACAGGAAAAATGGGAGCTGAGGATTTAGTATGTTATAGGCTGAAGGGAAAGAGACAAGTTTAGATCTAAAAAAACACATAGCTGAAGTATCTGTACCCCTCTCACACCAAGATTTGTCTGATTTTGATTCCCCCCCCTTTACTTGTGTACCTTAGATGGCAGTGTTGCACCCCTTTCCCTGTACATTACATTTTCATTTTGTTGACCTAGTGCCGCTGTCTTCAACATTTTTTGTCTTGGTCAGTTTATGATAGTAGGAGGGAGCCTACTACTTTAGGGGCACTGCATCTTGGATTTTAGTTAACATATGTTTGGGGAGGTGGGGTATTTTTAGATTTTTTAAGAGCAAATTCTCTGTACCAAGAAACATTTTTCATTTAATAGCTGGCGATCATAACAGTTGTGCTATTTATCTCACCATTTCAACTTTCCCTGCTTTCTGGAACAGTACTGTAGTCATATGTACCAGAAAGTTGCTCTACCTTCCCTGGAAAATGTCTCTGACTTGATTGATAAGTCTTGTTTCAGACAGCTGCTATTCAGCTGATAGGATTATTTATGCAGAGTGGCACTTCCCAGGAGTGGCATCCTGCCAAGTAACTAACTTTCTGTGTTGCTGTTTTGCCTGGAGATCCTCCTGCACATTTTCATATATCTATGAGATTGCAACTGCTTTAGATCTTCCTGTAGAAATATTAAACTGAACATACATCAAGAATGTGGCATATTTTACATGAAGTAAAGTATGTAGTCCTTGTTACTTAAACATAGAGTCATCTTAGAGCTTTCTGGCACCCTTAAGATGTTAGCCAGTTTTTCATCCCTCTCCACTGGAAATAGGAGAGGCTTTTTGTACATCTACTAAGTAGTAAGTGGCAAATATAATGAGCTGCTCTATATATGGCTCTGTCCAAATGAAGACTTGACACGTGGTTATACAGAATGAGTTTTGGATTGCATTATTGCATGTTTGGGGACTGTCTATCATTTAACCCCCAGTAGAGATAGAGTGGACTTTTCTTTTGGATACATGTCTGCATATCATTTTTTATCACATGCATCTGAATGTAGATTAAGTAAGGACTGCCACAACCCATGTAACATAGTGTAATTGCCTCATCCCCCCCCCCCTTTTTTTTTTTTTTTTCTATAATGACATTAGGCTGTTAAGGTTCATGGCCGTTGTTCCTGTCTAGAAACAGAAATGTGTACCACTATATTAAAAAACTATGTTTTTCCCCCAAGACACGGGAGAGTCATTGTTATAAAATATAAACGTTTCAGCATAGCTGTTCATAAATGTACAGTATGATATATACCTCTTTGGTAAGATAATCAAGCCAGACTCCACTAAATAATGACACGTGATTATTTTTCCAGTTCCTCAGCATGCTGCGAGTGGAACTTGGCTTACATGGAAACATTTAACATATAAAAAACAAGATGTTTACATTTTAAAAGCCAGATGTCTCAGTGTTGTTGTAACTCATCAGCACACGATAAGGGCAGCGTGATTTGTTCTCTGAAACATTTAGCTTTTAAGAGGCAAAGTCAAGAGGTTTATAAGTATCTTTATAGCCACATTTCTTTGTTTTGCCAGAGTCTGGATTGTTCCTCTAGGCATACTGTTGGGGACGTTTGCTCCCTTGTTTCTATTCTAAGTTGGTGTGTTGCATAGATGAGTTAAATGAAGACCTCCACTAAGCCCGGATGGGTTTTTTTCCTGGGCAAGTCAAGTTCCACTCATGATATTTGTCTTGCCAGGCTGTTCCTGACTAGGTCCTCTGTATGTCTGCAAAGGGAGATTTGCTGTTTTGTTTCCTTCCTTTGATTGTTACTGACAGCCCAGGAGTAAGAAGGAATATCTGCTTCTTAAAAGCCAGGTAATTTAGAGTAAAATATAGAATAAAACATATAAAATATTGCATGGTAACTGAAAGACTCATCGGAGGTTAGAAAACATTGGGAAGAGAGACTGGAAAGACAATTTACAAGGGAACAGTGGGAGGACATATGCACGACTCCCAATTATACAATAAAGTTTAGAAGGTTTATTATTTTTGCGTAGAAGTGTTGCATATTTTTTTTGTACCCTAAGCAGACTTCAGAGAAATTTTTGTCAAGTAGCTAGCAAATGCTGGAGGTGTGATTGGAAAGAGGTAGGTTGGGAACATGTTTTTTGGGCGTGTAGTAAGTTGGAATATTGTAAAAAGTCCATTAAGAGGACTCTGTCATAAATGTTAGTGAGCAAATGGCTGTAACTAAGGAAACAGTTCTGAGCTAGGGTATAGGATCTACTTTGCCTAGGCCTTACCAAGTTTAATGCTATTGGCCACCAAAAAAAGCAGTTACTATTAAATGGAAATCAAAATCTAAACCATCTATAACTGAAGTACTGTGTATTGTAAAGGAGACAAAGGAACTGAAGATGAAATCTTTAGAAAGGGGGAAGCAACAAATTACATAAATGTAAATGGAATTTCTGGGAACAATACATGCAAAATAATTCTCTGTAGGAGGAGTGAAGTTTACGGGAATTCTGAGCAATTTATGTAATGTTGGCTTGAATGCCAAGTGTTAACCAGTATGTGTATACTGCGTGAAAATAATGAAACTGTCACTTTTTTTTTCTGTTAATGTAAAAGTACCTGTGTAATTTTGTACATGGTGTTTAAAAAAAACAGAGTAAAAGCCAGATCAGATGTTTGAGTCCTCAGTAAGCTGTTTGGTATTTTCTGTCCTTCAGTCCTTGTCATGTTTTTTTTCTGTTTAGCTCCTGCATTTTGATGGTACATACATTGTAATGGCATACACTTCAGTGCCACATAACATGTCAGAAGACCATACCCAATCCCCACTGTGTCTTCTAGTTCTTTTCTGCCACTCGCAGAGTTCAGATCTTAGTCCTGATGTTCGCTGTAGAAAAACTACCGTGTTTGTTGCTTGAGAAGTACAAGTTGGCAATTGTCTGCAAGCTCATGCAATTAAACCTTGCTCAGCATAATCTGTACTCTTTGAGGAGCTGCATAATGTGAAACACTGTCATAAGTGCCAGAATATTAGCATGGGCACTCAGTGATGTGACAGTGAAAAACTCCAGGCCTCCTTTACATCTTGCAAGATGGATGGTAGTTGAGCGTGCCCAACATAGCAATTGGACTGTGGGTCCTTTCTGCAATCCTTGACCAGTACAAAAAAAAAAAAAAAAATGTGAAGAAAAATTATATAGAGGTCTTCTTCCTCCTCAGTGTTTAATGAAGGCCCATGAGAGTCACACTTCAGTAACCATCATGAGGAGTGTATCCTGGAGTTTAAGCACTACAGTACTCCAGTCAAGTGATTGGAATTTACCAGTGACCAATGCACTTAGGAGAAAGTCCCTGAAGTCTTTTGGCAGGGGTTTAGTGGTTACATTTGCAACTGAGGACCTTCTCTAGAGTCCCCCATCATGTCCAGTAGTGTTCAGTGGCCTAGGGTGATGAAGGTTCACCATAGCCTCCCATGCCAGGTTTTGTAGATCTCTAGCCCTCTTTGTCTGGCATTTGAGTGGTGGGGTTTGTCCTTTTGTGTATATTGGAGAGCATCCTTATGAAGATGGACTAATACCAGTGCCATAGGGTAGACAAGCCTCTCTCATCCCCAAGCAGTTCCATAAGGAATTAGCTAGTGCCAGACCCTTAGTTTATCATTTGCACTCAGTGTGGGCATCACATGGCCTGTTCTGATTTTGACCACATTGGTTTCAGGCTTAGGTATGTGCATGCACATGTTGGGCTCTCCTTCATGAATGAGCTTCTGCAGGCCATCTTGGACACCCACGTCCCAAGGGAAGGTCCTCTTTTGAAGGACCTTCCAAGACTTCATTAAGGATTTCCAAGAATGAAAATAGGGTAGTAATGGTGAACAGTGGACTCTTCATAATATATACCCAGAATTGTGAGTGATGTAGTTATGCAAGCAGAAAAAGTTCTTGTTTGCTTGGTAATCATGTCACACTGTCTGGTACTGTTTTTAATTTGGGCAGGTAAGTAGATAGATTGGCAGATAGGTAAATGGAGACAGACAGAGACAGGCAGTATTTTTTTTTTTGTATTTTTCTTGTGTAGACTGGCATTATTTGTAATTGGCTAGATGAGCAGACAGACAAACAAGCCAAGAGAGAGATTATCCCATGACTGGTTTCATAGAGGGGTACTAAGCAATCTGTCTACAGACTGTTATACGTCTAGCCAATGAGCCATGTATGTAATTCCCTCCTTTCTCAAGGTGGGCAGCACAAGATAGACTTGGGGAGAATTTGATATTGACTGTCTAATTATCTAGCTTTACCTTGAAGGTGGCAAGGGTGCTTCCCTGCCTGACATATAGTGGAAGTCTGTTCCAAAGTGGGGGATGTTTTGGGAATGTGAACTGGTTATGTCAGCATATCTTATGTATCTGTTGACGAAGGTTTAGGTCTGTTATCCAGGCATTTAATAAACCATTTTTTTTTTTTGCAAAGTATTTGGTGGGAAAAGGCAGTCTGACATTAATGCATCAGAAGGCTAAACACAGATCAGTAGGGAAGTCTAAAAGCGATGGAGTACAGTGGGAGGAGTCCTCATCTGTCTGGATAATGAAGATCTTCAGGCCATTGATGATTCTAGTTGAGAATCTCCGAGGTCTCTCAAGTTGAATGAAGTGCTTAGACAAATACATGGCAGAAATGGCCATTACATTAAGTAACGGGTTTGATGAAAGATGAATAAAGGAAAAAGGGGAATTAAGTTTTCTTCAGATCTAGAGGAGATTTCTTTGGAAACTAGGTGAGACAGAAACTTTCTAAACTGCTATGGAGTCATGATGGTCAAGATAAGGAATTCTCAACAAGAGTGCCAAGATCCCTCACAACAGTGTTAGATTGGAGGGGTGGATTGCCTGTGTGGTACTATGTTGGGAGAAGGTTTGTATACCAATATGAGTTGTGTGTTTTATGTTTACTTTGAGACCATTGTCCTCACAACAGTTGTTTATATGGTTTAGATAACAGGCTTAATGAACATCATCCACCCTACTTGGAGATTGAATGTTCTCCATCAGGGTGTTAATGTACAGGTAAAGCCTGGTAAAAACAAGTCTGCTGCTTCACTGGAGCATACTAAGCTAATGTGAATCAGTGAGTAAAAAAAATGCAAATGGCCAGCATTGTTTATGCTTTTTAAAAAAACTTAGCTAGCAAAAATAACTGCAGTAACAGTTATAAGAACTTGCCATGTTACTTACTCCTCACTAAGAGCTGTTAAAAAAAAGCTGTGTTAACTGTGGAGGACAAATAAAGAAAAATGACATTTGAGTGTGGGTATGTCAGAGAGAGAGTGTGCAAGTGGGGGAGGTGGAGAGAGCATACCTCTAAACGTGTTTGCTTAAGAATTCTGATCTGAAGATGCTTTTCGTTAATGTGCAATATCTGAGCAATAAGAAACATGAAACTATAATGTCTAACTTTATTGACTAAATATAATCCTCAGAGACAGGGATGTTCTGTAGAATCAAGGGCAGTTAGGTGGGTGGCTGTTGTAAAGCTTTACAGTATATGATTTTTCCTTTTCATTCATTCGATTACAATGACAGATGCGGTGGATTCTCTGGGTATATTTCTGTGAGTCTGTCTGCTTCTGAATGTGTATCTGTATAATTTTCAGTGTGTGAGATACTAAATACTAATATTCCACATGTCAGGTACTTCTAAAGAATTATATGTGCTACAGAAACCTTGAAACATTAGACAGAGGAACTATTTTACATCAAAAATATATAAAAAATGTATCTACTACTAAAACAAAATAAGAAAAAAATTAACAGATTGCCCATTGTCAAAATGCAATAATGCCCTACCATGTGGGTGTTGTTGGGGTAGTAAAATACTTCCATGGCTGTAAAGGACCCTCCGCCTGTGGCATTTGGCCTCACATAACCCCTAGGCAGGCATTATCAGGCATCATTGATTGTTTGTTTAATCAACATAAGAGCAGTTGTAAGTCAGTGGAGAAATTAATAAAAACATCCTGTCACTAAATCTAAGTCTGAAATATTGACTTCAGAATGTCAAGTCCAGAACTTCACAAGTCAAAATTGCGGGAGTGCCATAATATTGAACTGGCCTGAAAAATACACCATTTAGTATTTCTTGTGTAAGTATGCATGAGTGCTAGGACTAGGGTTACTTGTAGATGTGTGAGGTATGTGATATGTTAGCAGTTAGGGTTGGGGTAGTGTTAGCATCAACAGCATGGATCTGAAAGTTCAAATTTGGGGTCCCAAGGAATTGGTCATGAGATGATTATGTCCTTGACAAATACTGGTACTACCTGACAGTTGCCATTAGGCATGAAAGGATGACAGAATTAAAACCCATAAGTCAACGGAGTGCTTACATTGCTATGAAACCATCTCTCTAAGTGTATATATGAATATGCCTGACTTGCAGGAGGTCTTCAATTTTATGCTTTTTTTTTTGTTAAGACTCCTGACATTGAGTGGAACTGCATTTAATGCATTCTAAATTGGACTTTACTAGGGTAGAATGTCCAGCAGATGCACTGTGCATAAAAAGGCACTATGATGCAACTATGACTTCAACCAGAATGAAGCAGTCATGGTAGGAGAGTTGCAGACCATCCCTGAAAAAGCAGGAAGGGTTGCCAGCTATGTTAGACATACTGGATCCCTCTTAAATGACTCCAGCTACATGGCCAATTATTAAAGCCAGTCATCTTGTCTTTGAATATTGGCATAATTCTGGGCGATGGAAAAGTACCACTCAAGACCAGTGCTTTTCCTGCCTTGGACACCCATATAGCAAAATCAGTCACATCCTTCTGGGCAGAGCACCCAATGTCTCTCCACCACACACCTTCCCAGTGAACCACTACCAGGTCATAATCATATTTGCCAGGAAGGAAGGATCCAAGAGCCCATGTTATTTCATAGATCCTTGGTCTGGAAAGATAGCTAACCTGCCATACTATTCTTTTCCAGCCTGGTGAGTGTGGTGTCTGTATGCCTGACAGCAGTGTGTCACATGTTACTAACATGAGGCCTTAAAGACTTTGGACTTGCACCCTTATGAATCTTAGAAGTATGCATACTGGCTTTGGGCATGTGGGGTGAAGGGATGTGTGTTGCTGTATGAATTAATGGCTAAGGTGTCTTAGTCCTTAGTCTGGGAAGCTTAAGCAGTGCTGTCCTGATTACCTTAACGTAACTGATAAAATGAAAGTGCTCTGTACTATAGGTGTCTGTGTTATGTATACATTATGTGTTTTCAGGTTTGAAAGTCGCATCCGAGTTTGGTGAATACTTGCACAACTCTCATATTGAATCTTTTTTTTTAAGCATAAATAAATTGCTGCACTGCCAGAAAATATTAGGTTGGCTACAAAAGGGCAAGAGCTGACAGATTTCATAATGTCCATTGCAGATGAATAGGGTTTGAGAAAACAGGATAGCCTAATAACCTACTATTCTCAGTATAAAACAGAAGTTTGCAAAATGGTTTGGACTTGACAATGGTAATAATATTAAATGTGGTTAAAGGACAAGAATATGAGGTGTAATATTATCACATTATAGTAGCAGTGTTCACAAGTGCAAAAAAATGTAAAAGTGTCATCACAATGTAGGAACAGTAAGGTAATCAGTAACAACTGTAAAATTTAATGGATAAACTTACCCACTAGTTCAAGTTCAGTAGCTGAGAATAGTAGCTTCAGTTTCTGTAACGGTGTAAAGTTAGTAGAAACAGCAGTACATAGAGCAACAGAAATGATTAAAAATGTGATCAGTAGCTGAACTAATAGATGAATTTGGTATCTACCTTAATACTGGCAGCAATGTGCTGCAGATAGTCCAACCCAAAAGATCAGGTGCAATACCTGCAAAGCAATGATTATCGAGAGACTTAAAGAATACTTCCAAGTGCTGCAACAGTAAAACAGCTCTCTGTAATGTAGTAATGGTAGGTCTGTCAGCACAGGCAGTAATGGTAGGTCTGTCAGCTCAAGCAGTAAGTGTATTATATATTGCACTACAGAGTATTGGATTACACCACTGCAGAGCAGTAGTTTAAAATGCTGAAGAATACAGCAGTCAGTAACAAAGTAGCTATCTGGTAAATCGTTAATCAAAAAGTGCAGTTAGCAACTGAGTTTGTAAGTTAATTTGGTTTCTATCTACCTAATATCAGTAAGTAACAACAGTGCAAGATTACATGAGGTGATAACAGGAACACTGCAGTTTTACAGTAGATTTTGCCAGTAATCAACCGCACAGACAAGAGTGTTTTGAAATTCATTGTATTTTTCTTGAATTGCAGTTTATTTTTCAGACAGTTGGGACCTACAGTTTTGGATCTCACACTTCTTATAGAGCTGTGGAGGCATTTTCCAGGTCAGATAAAGTTAAAAGTTCTTGTGAAAATTACGATGGCCTCCAGGCATTAGGCAGTGTGGGCAGTCATGTCTAGGTGGTAAGTATCTTAGGAATGAGACTCAGCCAAGTCAGAAGTTGTTTTTTAGCTACAGTCCAGGCTCCTCAGTGTAGGGGGAAGAGTTATTCCAAGTTTGCTGTGAAATGAAGGGAGGTCGCAAAGGGATGGAGGGTTCTAGACTTGGTGACTGCTGCATTTTAAAGCTTTTAAACTGTCCCCCAGAAAGGGCTGTGCTTAAAGATGAAGCTGTCTAGAGAGAGCTTTGGGGACATGCTCAGATTTTACTTGTAAGAGAGTCTGTCGAGACTGTCTTTTTCAGATTGAGTTAGTACATTTCTTTGACATCTTTGACCTCAGCACCTTCAAAAAGCACAAACAAAATTTATGGGCATTGTGGCAAAAGAAAACTGGAAAAGATTATCCTGTATTCCTCTGCATTGAAAAATAAGTTTTGGTTAGCACAACTGATGAACTCCTAGTAGCAACTTCCTGACTAAAGTGTTTGTGTAGTTGGAGGCCATGAGGCCTTCCAAACCTGTGAGAGAAGTCCTGTTTGATAGAAAGCCAGAGCATTTCCTTCACTGGGATAATCGTCATTCTCCAACTGGTACAGTTGGCCTAGGCTATCGTGCCTCTAGCAGCCTAAGTGAGAGTGCAGAAGGCCCAGCCCTTCGTACCCCTGTTGAGCCTAATAGTAGTCACATTCTTCATAGTGCCATAATTGCACCTGAGGATGTAGGTGTTGCAGTGGCTATAGAGTTATTACATGCTGGTAGATCTGTTGGTTTGAAACCCTTGTCAATGGGCTCTGGAATTGAGAATTCCCACTTGTTCAAGTGGGTGTTTTTCCTTTCTGCAGCCAAATCTGTTACACATATTTAGAGCAAATGCTTAACCTGCCTATTAGAGAGTATGCTTTGGTTGCTTCACTATTCAAGGAAGTACATTCTGTGGGGAGGGGAGTATCTATATAAACCAGCTGGAGCTTCAGCCTAGTGTTTCATGCTCAGCAGGTTGTGGAGGGAAATCTGTGCAAGAATGCCTCCTTATCTGGTCAACATTGAGTCCATCATAAAGTACTGAACAAGCAGCAAAGCTGATCTCCATGGTGCAGAGGGATAGAAACCTGACTACAGCTCATGCGACAGGGGTTCATTTAGCTGCTCTGTCACTGCAGGAGCCAGGCAGGGAGGGGGAAAAAGCAAAGAAGCATGGCACACTCACCTTTCTGAGGGAAGAGGATGAATGGTATCACTCAAAGGCACAGTGGGCAGTGCAACTTCCTGTGTGGAAACAAGGGAAGCTTTAAAAGGAAGCACCCCTTGTGAAAGTGAGGGATCACCCTTCTCTTTCAGACCATTGAATGTCTCCCTTCCCCGGTGGCATATGAGAGGTGATGATGTCTATAAACAGGCTATGCCATAGCCAGAGGCTTCACTGTCTCAGACCTTTCACATCTCTAGAGAAGTAAATATGTTGGTAAGTTCCTAAACTGCTTCTCCAGTCCTGTTTGGATCTGAGTTTTAGGAATCCGGTCTCACCAGATTTCTAGGAGTGGAACACTGTGGCGATTGACCTATCTGCCACTCAAGGTAATAAGGTCCTCCCAGTCCTGCTCTTGGTCATTAAGACCAAGTAGGTTTGATGGTGGGCACATTTCACTTCCAGTGAGAAGTAAAATTCCTGTATTCCTTCCTGTCATTCCATCTGGTTAAACAGCTAATCATAGAATATTAAGAGATGTCATATTTTATCCTCATAATCCAGTGATGGCGAACCTTTTAGACTTGGCATGTAAAAAATTCGGAAAATGCCTATTTTGACTCTGCTGGCATGTCACCCCCCCCCCCCCCGAAACAAAAGAGAAATAATTCATTACATATTCATTTATTTAAAAAAAATACAGTCCAATCATATGTGGGGCTATGTATTATAAAAGTAAAAGAAGAGTCAGTGACTTACAATAGAGAAAACAATATGCTCATTGATAACTGGGCTTATAATAGTGCACCAAAAATTACCCTACTTTTAATAGTAATTTTGAATTGAACTGAAAAAATATGGAACACATTGCATTTGATTCAATTAACATCAATTAATGACTTTTTATTGCTGAGGTTTAATAGATAAGTGCAGGGTCACATATTTCTTGTATTTTTGTTCATTCAATTTCCTTGGTAACTTGGGTGTTGATGAACACTGGTGTGTCACCTAAAACATTGTGGTGTGTCGCTTTTGACACACGTGTCATAGGTTCGCCATCACTGTCGTACTTTCTATTAACTGAGATGGGTGGAGTTTCTTTGTGTCTGCTCTCTGGCAATGCAGGACATTGTACTGGCACAAGCCAAGGAAGTCCTCCATGAATGAGGTAACATCTGGCTCCACTTCAGAATACCAATGTTAGTTTAGATCCCTGACTAATTACACCAGGAAGCTTTCTGTTCATTATATGTTACCTTTTGAGGGGAAAGTTTTCTCCAGTCTTGATGTACCCTGTGCCTCTTCAGTTCAGCTACACGTTGTATCTGTTTATGTCAGGCACCCATAAGATTTGTTTTTTAGTTATTCTGTTAACATGATGCATGTTTCCATTATTTCTGCCTGTCATGATGTTTGAAGGGCAAGACTGTTGCCCAAGACCTACTGGCCAGACAGTTCCTTAAAGTGGTTATACACCTCTGTACTATTATGAAGGTAAATCTGTGTGTGTGTGTGTGTGTGTGTGTGTGTGTGTGTGTGTGTGTGCGTGTGCGTGTGTGCGTGTGTGTGTGTGTGTATAAATACAGAGAGAGGTATACATACAGGTATGCTTTTTTCTCCTGTTTTACTGGAGGTGCAGGGTCAAGGTGCATTGCCTAGGTCTGGCACATGATGTCAAGGTGTATACCAGCAGGGACCACCAGTGTCCCTGAGCACAGGAGCTAAAGCCAAAAAAAAATCATGTTAGGAGATTGTAGAAGATCAAGTCCTAAAAATCAACCAACATGGAAAGGCTTCTCACAGGCTAGTAAACGTGGTATATTCACTTGTGATTTGCTGATAAATTGGGTAAAAGCAAAATAGGTATCCATATTCCCATGGAGTCTATCTTTTGTTTAATTACATTACTAAAAGACCCATGTGTTGTTACAGATGTCTGAAATGTTTACACTTCTAAGTGGTGACTTGCATATCTGCTGTGATGCTTCAAGACAATGTATTTGTTCATTTTTTTGTTTTGACCTTTTGGTTGGGTTGTCTTCACCTACTGAAGAACTTCTGCATGCTTAGGAACTGAAAAAATAGCTGAAGAAATTTGTTTAATAGAAAACAGTGGTCCATTTCAACAGCTGGAAAATGTCAGAGTATAGTATAGTATTTATTAAATCATTATTACTGTGTAGATTTAAATGTCAGTTTTTCAAAGGTGACCACAAAGTTTTTTTCTTGTTAAGTGACCTCTTACACAGAGTCACACAGAGAGCAAGTGGAGTGTGTTGCATTTAAACCCAAAGCTGCAAAATGTTATCAGGCCTATTGTAAACTCCTCACATGTTAACGGTTGTGATGCACTCAAATTGGATCTCAAAAGTACAGTTCTAATAATTCTTGCAATGATGTAAAATCAGATTTCCACAGCTGACTAATATAAAAAGAGACCAGTCCCCTATAGTATATTGTTAAATGGGAATGAGGAGTGAACCAACAGGCACTGCTGCAACTTTGGTGTTAACTGTATTGAAGCAGATGTACAGTAGGGGGTAGGCATTAACTGGGAAGCTTAAAATAAAGCTATTTATGTATTTGTTTCAGTTTGTTAGCTAGGGTTGGGTGCTGATTCAGCAGGACCATTTCAAGCTCAGTCATGGAATTAGTGCAGTAAAATGAGAAATAAAATGAATTAAAGACACATACATGCATGTTAGGATACACTGAATGTAACTATGTCAGTAGTCAAACAGCTGGTTACAAATACCACATACAAAAGCCGCACAGAGACATTTCAGAATGACATGTATAGCCGACCGAAGAGAGTAATACAAAGGGTTGTAACTAAATATTTACCATTTCTAGGAAAAAAATGAGAAGATAAATATGTCAGAATGAAATCAGTTTTTCACCAGCAAATATAATTTACAAGGAGGAAAAAAGCAATTGTGTCAGGTTATGCCATGTTTGGAAAACACAGGAGGCATCTGTGAATAAGATTTATTTTTAAGGTTGGCTGTAATGCAGGATAGGTGATAGGTATCCCTTTCAGCAGTCCTGAAAGAAAGAAATTCTGTGGGTCAGCACTGAGGAACTGTGTTTTGGTTCTGGATGTCTAAATGTTGGAAGTGACCCAAGGTTATAGTTAGAGGGATACTGAGTAAGGCTGCTAGCAAAGCATGTGAATGATTTACAGATCATTTAGTTCTAAAGACTGGTGAATTTAGACATAGCTTAACTATATGTTGTATTGGACACCATTAAGCTTTCGTGCTTTATTCAGGGAGTTAGTGAAATGAAGAACATGTTGTAGCTTGACTTTGCAACATTTATCTTAGCTATAAGGTATGTCACTTAAGCTTTCAGAATCCTCCTGTATTATAGGAAGGCAATTTTAAAATCTGTACAATGATAGTTTAAAACTGAATTCATGTTTTATGATGGTGTATATTCCATAAATACTGTAAACTTGCTTTAATAAACAACTTCAGCCTCAGATTTTGTCATGTATTAATTATTATGCTGCACATTTTTTGTATGTTTGTATTTTATGTACATATTTTTTTTTCATGTCCCTCATGCCTGATAACCATGTAACAACCATGTAGCAATGCTGCTTGACTGAGCCAGGTTATTACCCTGTCACAGGAGTGAGCACCAATTATGACACTGCTCTCAAGCAGCCAGTAAGGATATGTCTTTGTTTTTTTGGCCTAAATCCATCCATGCCAGCTAGTGTGTACACTTAATGTCATAAGAGCATGGCATGCCTGACTTCACTTAGGTTTCTTTGCACTTGAAGGCTGCCTTACAAACATGGCTTAGTAAAGCCGTGTGCATACCCCCATCAACCCCACGTTCTCTTTCACCTCTTTCCAGTAGATGTTGGCAATTTAGTGAGCCAGACCACCTTCCCTCACCTCACCGGAGTGGATAAACTTTGATTAGCCATCTACTCCCATCCTCCCTCACTCACTGGCTTTTCTAGCAGTTGGGTCACTAGTTCATTTCAGGTCTTCTGGTCTTAGACTGGCTTTATTCCTGTGTGACAAACCAGAAGTTACATTTTATATTTTGGCAGGTGCTGAGTGGTATGCTGTTGCAATCTGTTATTGGTAGTCTTCAAGAAAGTGGGCAGACAAGACCACTGTGTAAAAAAGGCATACATAAGCATCAGTGTAGTCGAGCAGCAGTGATATCATTCAGAGGTTGCTGTAGGGAGATAGCCAGTTGGACTAATTTATTGACTTTAGACTGTCAGGGGCAT